>NC_072736.1:41503112-41717228 GCF_026930045.1 Uloborus diversus
ATTGACACGGAAATTTTCGTAAGTCTGGCCTAAATTGACAATCAGATTATATTAAGCAAAACTTCATCAGAATGCAAAATTTCTACGTTACTCTAATTCCCATCATTTGAGATTAATAAGAAATAAAAATGCATAACGTTATGCAATGTAAATAATCTATACTGGTGAATATCTTCCATAAAATCTATTTTATTACCACATCCAGATTAATATTTCTTTTTTTTTTATGGATATGCCTCGTATTACTTATTCTAGAAAATCACCAGCCATAATATGATGGATGCAAATTTCTTGGCCATTTCATTTCCATTGCATTTGTCGAAACAAGAAATCCAACGAGTGGGGTCCTATTGTAGTTCGTGATTGCGAAAAACATAGTTTAAATTCACGACTTCAAAATTCAAATGAATGCTGGATAGAATGCTTTTTTATGTTTATTATTATTATTATTATTATTTTTCAGGTTTTTGTGTAGGCGATTATGGCCGAATTCCAGTTGGGAAATTTATCTTAAGAAGTGAACCTTGTGAAAAGATAACGTGCAACCACGGCTCACGTCAAGGAGAAGGGTTAGTATTCAAAGAAAAAAAAAACACTGCAATTATCATTTGGTGTGTCATTTTCCAGAAAACGTAACTTTTGGACGCAAATATTTTTCAATTTCGAAATCTTTTCTTTTCATTCTTACATGAAAGTGCTACCTACTAGAAGTAACCATAACCAATGGCCGAGCTAAGTTCCAAATATTTTCCTCAGAAATTAAAAAAAATAATTATAAAAATGCCTTGTTCACGAAATAAAAAAGAGGAAAATCTTTTTATAGTTAAAAATCGAGACCAATTTAATATCAGAGTAGTCACTTCGTTCAGTGTGCAAACAATCAGCTACTTTAATTATTGGTGTATTGGTAAAAAATATAATATTAAGCTCTCTTAAAGTACGGCTAAATTAGTAGTTTCAAATGTATGTTAAAAATAGTATTTAGTAAATTTGAGGATATAAAGCAATTTTGGTAGACTGCCTATTATTGATGTATTTCCCCTCCATCAGTTATTTTCACCTCAGAAATAATGACATTGATAAAGTACTGTCACGGAGGTAAGATTTACAGAGGTGAGGAATCTTCCATTCATATATGCCTAATAGATACATTTTTCATGGAAACTTTTTTTTTTCTCGGTTGCTACAATCTGCACATGTTAAGCATATGAAAACATGTTCACTTTTTTTTACACTAATTTACATTCCTGAAATTCAAGTTTACGGAGGTGAGAAGTCACAACAACCACATTTAGTTTTTAAAGCAAAATCAACCTTCTTATTTTTCGAAAAAAATCCACAACTTCAACAATGGCTGAAAATAAACAAGGGGGCTTCCTTGTATCACGGAAAATAAAATTTGATGTTATTACTGCCACGCGTTAATGAGGAACGGCATTTTGTTTAGGTAACGAGGTGAGAATTTATTGTGTGACGTGACTTCTTGTCCTACTAAAACGAACTAAAACACAATGTTAAAAAAATTAATTTACTTAAACAATTATTATTTAAGACACTTGTGAAAGGAATATTCAATAAATAAATATATACTTTTAACTAAACAAGTTATTAAGCAACATAAGCAGTCACACAAGGTGTGTGACATGCCACAGAGGTGAGAATTCACATGTTGTGCACCAAAAATATACTAAAATAAAAATGATTATTAAAAAATTGTTTGCAGGGATAAATACCCTATTGGAAAAAAAAATGATACCGGAAAAAAATATACCGGCTTATGAAACACCGGAACCGGTATCATACTTCCGGTATGTCAGTATTTATACCGGAACCGGTGTTCCATAAGCCGGTATAATTCAGATCCTGGTATCCCATACCGGAACCGGTATTCCATACCGGAACCGGTATTCCATACCGGAACCGGTGTTCCATAAGCCGGTATAATTCAGATCCCGGTATCCCATACCGGAACCGGTATCCCATACCGGAACCGGTATCCCATACCGGAACCAGTATTCCATACCGGAACCGGTGTTCCATAAGCCGGTATAATTCAGATCCCGGTATCCCATACCGGAACCGGTATTCCTATAATACCGGTTTTCCATACCGGAACCGGTGCTCCATACCGGAACCGGTATTCCAATAACACCGGTATTCCATGCCGGAACCAGTACTCCATACCAGAACCGGTATTCCATACTGGAACCGGTGTTCCATAAACCGGTATACTTCATATCCCGGTATTCCATACCGGGAGCGGGGCTCAATACCGGAACCGGTATTCCATACTGGAACCGGTGTTCCATAAACTGGTATACTTCATATCCTGGTATTCCATACCGGGACCGGGGCTCAATACCGGAACCGGTGTTCCATTAGCCAGTATACTTCAGATCTCGGTAGTTCCTACTGGAACCGGTGTTCCATAAGCTGGTACTTCAGATCCCGGCACTCCATTTCCGAACGGTTGTTCTATTTTGGAATTTATTTGGTTCTTCAAATCCCGGTAGTTTTAGCCAGAGTTGTTGTTCCAACTTCAGTTGTATACCGATATTTATTTCTGGTACTGGTACAGCACATTTCGTTACTTCCTATCGCGGTAGTATATTCTGGTGATTCTCTAGAATGGTCTGTACTGACTTATGATGCGGGAATAGACACTGGTGCAGTCCATTTTGATGTTAAAGTGTACTGGCATTGCATAAGCTGGCACGGTGCATGGTGCCAGTAGCATACTGAAGTCACTAGAATACCAGCATTGCATTAGGTATATTTACGAAGCACAATATTTTAATGTAACATAATTAAATCAACTAAAAATGCGACTTATCAATATCCAAAACTTAAAAGAAGGGATGCGAAATTACAATATTAATCAAAGCTATATGTAGTGCATTATCGAGTAAATGATTAAAAAGAAAATATATTTAGTCAGAACAAAAATGTTTAATTGCAATATATTGTTATGAGTCCAGCCACTTCAAGAAATTCTTTAAATGACAATAGTTCTTGAGAAAATAGAGAAGATTTATTTACGACAAGAAATATCGTTAGCAACTGCTAAATTAACCATAGCAATTAGGCAAATTCCATTAACACCGTAAACTCAATGGTCACACACGTATTTAAATCACAATACGCAAAAACAAAGCATAAATCTGAGCATGATACGCAAAATCTGAGCATGTTTGGCACCTCTGTTTTGTGCACAAAAAGTGCACTGTACAAACAGCACACTCTGTACAGCTAAATTGTACAATACTTTTCATATGCAATCACCAATGCTCAGACTTAGTGCACTTTTTTACATAATGTTTTCATTGTGTAGAGACTACTTTTTGTCCGCAATATTTAAAATGAAAAAAAAAAGAGAAACTGAAAATTAAAATTTCTTAATTTTAGCATGTTTATTAACAATAAATTTATTTAGGAGAACATATCAAAAGTATTGTGCAGTTTTTGATGAAATATAAGAAATTCTAAAATAAAGCCTGTCGTGGAGTGGAAATCATCTTTGTTACCAAAAATCTGTTTATTACTCCTGAAATTCAGCAGCAGTTGTTACAACTGTTACTGCAGTTGTAACTTTTTATTGAATACATTAATAAGTTAAAGTTGAACAAAATATAGATTTTAACTTACTAACATGTATGGCAAGAATGTCCTTCCTACCAGGAATGATGATGAACCCCCTCCCCCAAGCAAACAAGACCCCAAAGTTGAGGTCAATAAACCCTTTAAAATGTCTATGGCATAATCTGGATTAATAAATCTGGATCACTGTGTTATAACCCAAATTTAATGCTCTTTCTTGCCACAAAAGGTTTTCTTGTGCATGCTTACAATATAAAATTATATAATCAATGGTGATGCATTAAAATTTCATAATTTAGAAGCAAAAATTTCACACATTTAGTATGCATTATTAATTTAGACAACAAAAAGTAAATAAGTGCCACATTATAATTTTTTCCAAATATTGTAACATTCGAGTTCAAACCACTTAAAACTACTATTGTGTAGATGTTTATTCACCAATATTTTTCAGCTGTTCGTGTCAGTTTTGTTGCTGTATAGCATAGAAAAACACAGTGTGTTATCTATATAACTCACAGCGTGTTACTGGTTTCCATGGTTTGAAAATATATTTTGATATCTATCAGATATTTTCAAATTTAAATAATTAAATGTATTGTCAAATTGTTGCTGTTTATTTTCCTACATTATTCTTATAGTATATAGATTTAAAATTAATGTTTCTTTCAGTACTTATACACCCAAACCTGTTTTTATGCGGTGGATGGGGACCACATAAAAAAAAAATCCCATTAAAAAAATATGTTCGAAACTTCACAAGTAGCTATAAAAGGTTGTTTTTGCAACACAGTTTAAAAAAAAATGTGGTGGATAGGGACCGCATGAAAAAAGTCTCACAAAGAAAATAACCCCAAAATTAAACAAAATCAAAGTAAACCAAGTGAAGATAATTTTGCAGACTCCTGAAAAATTTCCTGAACAAGGAAATTTTTGGGAGATCAGTGACTTCCCATCAGGATGCCCATGTCCTCACTTGAAGATATTACCTCACACTCGTTTTATAAATAATTTTCATACACTGCACAAAAACAGGTTTGCATATAAATAAACATGTATTTAACGTAAAAATTTATTCACTTTAAATGGTATTAAATCTAGCTGATATCTACAATTTTGAAATATAATTTAATGTAAGAATAAAATATAGCATAACTACAGTTGATATTGACTATATTTTGGTTATTGACTATAATATTTATATACTCTATGAAACTGATTACAAATATACAGACAAGCCTTGTAAAGAATCACAGTATCATATACACAAATATAATGTTTTATGTAATATTAATACATGAAAAGCTGATTTAAAATCATAAGTTATATTAGCTTAGTTTTATTGATTATTGCTTACATGTGTTTTAATGCTTATATGTAATTTAAAATTAATGTTTTACAATAAATTTTATTAAATTCAATTGAGTTGCTTTCGCAACAACAGTAAACAAATTTTACAAAATTATAAATTTTAGAAACTGAAAAAAAAAAAAAAAAAAAACAATACCAGTCAGGGTTGGCCGATTGGACCCAATGGGTTTTTTTTTAAAATAACCCATTTAAAAAACCCATTATTTAGCCCACTTTTCGGTTTTTTAAAATTTTCTGAGAAGTTTTTAAAAAAAAATTAAATATTTTCACAATTTAAACTTCTTTTTTATTTGTTCTTCATCACAGAAAGTGGACATAAAAAATTAATTTTGAACTTTAATAGTATTTCTTAACTCTTAAAGGCATTAAAAAACTACTTCAAAGATTTTAAATAAATATATTTAACTTTTTTCTTCAACTGGTCAATAAATAACTCAAATTGTCTTGACTAAGCCCTGTCACGTCTGATTTTCTCAATATTTGTAGTTTGTACAGAGGAAACTACTCTAGCTAAAAGGCTCTTTCATTTATTGTTATTAATTTCAAATTATTTTCTGCAAACCAACACATCACAAATCTCAAATAAACAAGGTATATTTTTTAGAAGATAACAGGCATTACAAACGGTCAGACAGAAAACAGAATAGGATGTACAGTATTTTCATTATCTTATGAAAAAGTTTAATATTTCTTACTCTGTACACATAAATAGAAAATAATTTGTGGGTCCGAAAGTCATGCAATAAGTCCCTTGCTAGCACTTACCTTGGGTGGAGGGTATTGGAGACCCTCTCTCTCCTTCAGCAGCATATTGTAATTGTAGGGATATCAACAACTCACTTGACGTGGCCTGACAAAGTAATTAAATTGGTAGATGCTGGCATCTTTTGGGGCTAAGTGCAAAGACCCATAACAGAATGAAGTTAAAAAATGCTACAGGCCTATGTGAACTTAATGTAAATACAGTAACACCTTTAGTGAAAATACAGGGTTTTGTATATATTTAATTTGAATTATTGATCCTGTAATATATAAGTCATATCTTCTTATAGAAAATCTTTGAATAACTTCGTTTATTGACGTAGAGTGGATAAATGAGATGAAAGTTAATAAGGTTGAAAATTAAAAATTTTATTTCAATTTTTTAATTATTATGACAATTCTTCTGATTACGTGATAAAGCAATTAAATTGATAGTTGCCGGGGTCGTAAAATGAAGTCGCAAAAGCACTACAGGCCTGAGTGCTCTTAATAAAAACATAATATACCTGTAAGGAAAATATTGTGTATTTTCATTAAGAAATTTGAAACCTTGACCCTGTAATGTAAAAGTTCTCTGCTAATGGGAAATTTTTTAAGAACTTGTCGTGCACTGAACAAGAGTGGATAAATAAAAGTGGATAAATTGGAATGAAAATTTATATTTTTAAGTGACATCAGTCGAATCTCCATAACTCCAATATTTCTTTATCTCGAAGTTTTCATCAGGTCTCAAACATTTGAGACTGTTGTGGAAACTTCCCGTAACTCGAACGTTTTAGCCGGTGCCTTGGGACTTAAGTTATCAAATTTGAGTTGACTGTATCTATATTTTTTAATTTTCACGATAATTCTTCTGATGACGCATGCCTCAGTTTCCGATTATTATCTTTATAGAAACATATATTGACAAAAACAAATTTTGAAAATCAATACGCGTGCATTTGGAGCCATTCATTTGTCTAACGCAGACAGTAGAGTCCCGGCACTTGAATGATAATCTGGCTGAATCTAAGAAACGCCCTCAGCAGCAAGGACGGATTCAGGAATCCATTGAGGGACAAAAATGCGCTTTTAGAACTTCAATTTTGGAAAAATGGCAAGCCTATGAACCCTCTCCCTCACCATAATCCAGTATCGTTTAAAATAGTCCTTTTGGGACAGCAGTTTTGAAAAATTAACAGAGGAAAGAGATTGAACTTCATTCCCTTACCAAAGCCTCCTCTTAAACATTACCAAAGATGATTTAAAATCGCGCTTTGAAATTATTCCAAAAATCTTCTGATTAAAAAGTTCCATAAAATTTTTGGCAGATTAACGAAAAAATACTTTTGAAACTTTAATGCCGAAAAATTGCCTGTAGAGTGCTTCCCTTGTATCCGTCCATGATCAGTAGGGCAAAAAAACCTCTACTAGCAGACTTATTGATAAATACCCATTAACAATACATTTATACTGCATCGACAAAAAAATTATTTTTGGATGCCCGTTAAAAAATCATGAACAATAATGCAGAACAATCATTCAACAGAATTCCAAGATTCTGGAACGGAAAAACTGCGTGAATTCAGCAGAATCCAGAGTATTCTTGAGAGAATTTTCTGCTTATATGGGGAAAAGAACCCAGGACAAAAAATAAATAAGTAAAATAAACCTTTTTTTAAAAAATGAATCGACGAAAATCATAGTCCGCACAACCAGTCTTGCATAATACAGACGAACGCGCGAACGGCGTTTGCAGAAAATTTTTGGGTCTGCAGAATGTTTTTCAAACTGTTAATGAAAAAATAATAATTTTTTTAAAGAGAATTTTAAAGAAAAAAATCCTAGTTTATTTCTGGTAAAACCTTTCCCCAAAAGCCTTTTAAAGCACATGTGTCAAAAAATTAATGATTTTAGCAGTTTTCTTCAGTTGGTGAAAAATAAGAACTGTATGTTATTGTAAAAAAAATTGATTTAAAGCACTTTTTTTTGTCTCTTTCATATTTGAATATAAATTTAATTCTTTATTCACAAGGGTGAATTAGGAAAAATAATTATTTGCAGAAAATTATCCAGTTAGGATTTGTGTTTGCAGAAAGCTTTTCATTTTATCTAAGTCTGCGCACAACAATCTAACAGTGGCCTGAAAACTGCACAACCTATGGTGTAAATGTCTATTTACTTTGCACGTTTTAGCTAATTCTCTGATTTGTTAACATGTCCTATTTTCAGTAACTTATAAATTAAGTCATGGATATTTTCTATTTGTTTTGGTAACACACATCTCATTTTCCTTACTGATGTGTACAGTAAGTAGAACTACTATTATCCAAATTTTTTCCAGAAAACGAAAATTAAGACAGAAACTAACGCAAAATATTTGTAGAAGTGATTCACAAAATAAATAATCTGTCTAAGCGCTTTTCCTTCTGTGTGCTAGTTAAACGCTAGCTCACACTAGTCACTTTGACAGAGATATCCAGCAAGCAATGATTTTCATTTAGAGTACAGTACATCCTTACTGTACATAATCTTCGGCACATGTTACTACACTTCAGGGTTGGGTTTTTTGCCGGCAAAAAGGTATTTTTGCCGGGACAGTGGAAAAAACCATGGCAAAAATGGAAAAAACCGGCAAAAATGGAAAAAACGGCACAAACCTAATTGCAAATAAGTAGCTTTATATTGTTAATCAAGAAATAGTGACAATATAATATAAATAATGCACTTTAATATTTTAACTATGTCTCCCCATGTTACTTCTAATTTATAAGGTGAAAAATAAATTAAAAAGAAATGTTAGGATTGCAAAACTTAAGATTTTAAATGTTTGCTAAAACAATTTCTTCAGAATGAGCCAACTTTTACGTCTTTTATTTTATAGTTGCATCTTGATTAAGTATAATACTTTATATAGATATTTAGTATTCTGCAAAAAATGCTATAATAAACAATCTAATTACATTTTCATTGTAAGTTAATTATTTGTCTTAGATGTTACTAACTGAAATTTTATGTTAATGTTTAAAAATTTAAAAGTAAAAATGCTCCATAACTTTAAAAGTAAGTTAAACCTTAAATTTTTTTTTAAACAATAAAAATAATTGAATTAAAATTTTATCAAAATCTTTTCATGCTTTTAACTTTTATATAAAAAGGAAAAAAAAAACTGTCCGTAAGTTGTTAACACAAAATCTATTTTTGCCACTTTGGCAAAAACTGGCAAAATCCTATATTTTGCCGGGCAGTAAAAACCGTGGTTTTTTCCGCCCTCGGCAAAAACTTGCCAACCCTGCTACACTTAGCATGTAAAAACACTCTACTTTCATTTGATAAAGAATTTAAAAATAGTTTTTCCCCCATTTCAAATACAAAAATTTATTAAAATAGAATTTCTTTTCGGAAGAAATTCATTTGTCCGGTCTACTGTAATTGAACATTGACCAATTTGTAATTTTTCTTATTTCTATACATTTGAATTCTTAGCCTTATTCTGCTTAACTTGCTTCTTTTAGGTACAGTTACTTCTGTACAAAAGTTACTGCTACTCAACTGTGGTTTTATTTTTGTTTAAATCATGCAAAAATGTTTGGTGATAAATTTTACTTGACTGTATACAAAGAACACCGAAGAAATATCCCCCAAAAATAAACAAATGTGAAAAAAAAAAAAAACAGAATGAAACGAATAAAATAAAAGGGGGCTTTACCTAAAAAATATAAAAGGAACGTAACAAAAATTGCTTGTGAGCGAAATGTAAGATTTTTTTCCTCGTTTACTAGCGACGAAAATCAATATGGTTAAGTTCTCGGGGACTTATTTAATATGCTAGAATTAACTCAGACAAAAATTAAAAAGAACAAAGCTTAAAATTAACAAATATTTTAAAAAAATTAACTTTATATTAGCACCTTAAAGAATGAAACAAGGACAGCGCAACACTAATAAAGAAATTATATGACAAAAAAATTGCTAGAAATAATAGTAAGAAAAAAAAAGAATAAAATTTTTTCGAAAGAGACATACTGAATTGAATGAACTAAAAAAAAAAGAATAAATTAAGGAAAACGTGGTGCAAAGCTAAGCAACACAGTAAACAAATCGACCGCGTGGCTACGTGTTCGGTTGAGTTGAAGTCGGAAACTGATTCGTTAGGAGTGAAAGAAATATGAAGAAATGATTCATAAATTATTAAATATTAGAAAATCTAGGACGAATACAAATTAAAAAAACTTCGTTAGGCAAACCGCTGGGATGTAAATTAATTTCGTGCCAATCTATATATATAAAACGCTTATGCGTGGCGCAAAACGAGCCTTTATTTCTTTCGCTCCGTTGGCAACAACCCGCTTTATTTACGTACGATCTTTGTTTACGTTCTGCAGACTCGCTTCTATCGTTAGAGTTTTGATTTTAGAACGAGTGTTTTTAATCACTTGAATATAATTTTCAAAGAAGAGAGCAGTGGACTTGGGAGTCTTTAGATGTTTCCAACCACATTTTTGTATATACAGTGAAGCACCGTTTATGCGATTTTGAAGGGACTATTTAAAAAATCGTACAAATGAAAAAACATATACTTGGTAAAGGTTAATGTATATTAGACTCTCCAGGGACCAATTTAAAAAATGTATTATTAATTAAAACGTATAAAAGGGAAACGTATAAGCTGTGCTTCACTGTATTATGTTATTCCAGATAGACTAAATGAATTTATTGAACAATTCTCATTGCAAAACATGTCACTTAGTTTTGCAAAGCATTGAAGTTAAGAACTGAACAACAATGACAAAGTAAAGCAACAAATTGAATCGTGAAGACCTGAACAGCGAAATATTTCACATACTTTTGCAATGGCATTGATGTTAAGAACTGAACCACAGTGACAGAGTAAAGCGACAAATTGAATCGTGAAACCTGATTTTACTGCTAATGTTTTCATAAAATCATTTTGACCCTGCTTTATTTATAGCCATTAGGAAGGCTAATCTAACATGAAATTGTTTACGTTTGAATTTAAAAGGCATATTACTATGAGATGAAATAAGTGGTATATGAGGTATGACATAAATATTAGTGTTATATAATAATCACTAATTTTTTTGCTACAATAATATTTTTCTTCAGTTTTATAATTATCAGTCTTAGGTCAACCCTTTTTCTCCAGTAAAGTGCATGATTAATCTGTAAATGTGTTCGGAAACACTTGCGGAATTCTCTTGATTTGAAGTACACATTGTGCATTTGTGCACCTTAGCCTATCAGCAGCATTTTTGACCGATCTGAGTTTAGATTTTTCATCCAGGGCCAGATTTGGAAATGTGGAGGCCCCTAATCAGGGTTCGAAAAAAAATCATATTTTCGAAAATATCTTATACATTGATATATATTCGAATATTTTGATACATATATGTATATATCCGATATTTTCCACCCGTGAAAGTTAGGTTATTTTGTAAAAATTTTACTGTGGGGGCCCCTTTGTTGTGGAGGCCCCAGGGTAGTAGCCCCGCCTGCTCTCCCCTAAATCCGGCCCTGTTTTCATCTAAAGACTCCGTAGCCTACTGCTCTCTTCTTCGTGAATTATATTCAAGTGCTCTGAAGCCCAGTGACTCAGTGGTAGTGCTTTGCGCTACCACGCTGCAGGTCCGGGTTCAATCTCCTGGTCGGGCATGATTGATTCAGCCATTCATCCCTTCAGTGCGTCAATAAAATGAGTACCAAGCATGCTTGGAAACTAAACCCTGGGGGTTCTGCATTAGGCTGACCTCTTAACAGGAACATCTGCCTAGCTCCCCAGAGCAATGGTATGCTTTTTGATAGGAACTGTAAGGGGAAATTAACTTTAGTTTTGTTGCAAAATAAACCTTAAATTATCTGGCATACCGGGAAATTCATATTTCCGGCATACTGGTCAACCTCGCTTTTCGGGGTAATATGGTATTAAAAAATCTAGATTAAATTGATACTCGTTTCAAAATTCCCTCGTAAGGCTTCATACTGGCATTTAAATTTCCAGTGTGGTTAGTTACAGGTTTAAAATTTTCTAGTACGTTTAAAAACCACTATTAAAAATCCAGATTAAATTGATACTGGTTTCAAAATTTCCAGTATGTTTAAAAACCGGTATTAAAAAATCCAGAATAAATTGATACTGGTTTCAAAATTTCCAGTATGTTAAAAACCGGCATTAAAAAATCCAGATTAAATTGATACTGGTTTCAAAATTTCCAGTATAAATTGGTACCGGTTTCAAAATTTCCAGTATGCTTAAAAACCGGTATAAATATCCAGATTAAATTGATACTGGTTTTGAAATTTCCAGTATAAATTGATACCGGTTTCAAAATTTCCAGTATAAATTGATACCGGTTTCAAAATTTCCAGTATGTTTGAAAACCGGTATAAAAAAATCCAGATTAAATTGATACTGGTTTTGAAATTTCCAGTATAAATTGATACCGGTTTCAAAATTTCCAGTAAGATTTCATACCGGAATTTAAATTTCCGGTATGATTTTTTTTTTTTCCGGTACAAATCATACTGGGTCCGGTATCATTTGGATACCGGTTTTAGGAATTTTTTCCAATAGGGTAGATACATTTTTGACGAAATTAAAAATCATTGTTAAATGACTTGTTCTTGAAATTTTTTACTGTAAAAGCCGTGTGACAGAAAAGTTATTATCTGACCATCGATTAGATAGAAAGGCTAATATCCGGTTTACAGGCGGAAATGGACGTATCTATTAGTGTATAGGGGTGTTAATTGGTTTGTTTTAGATGTGCACTTTTACATCTCTATTATTTAGCCTTAGTTTTGTAAAAGTGAAAATTAGCTCACAGCAACATTTTTTAAATCTAAAGTATATTCGATCTATATTCTCACGGCAAAAGTTAATTGATTTATTTATTCACAACAAAATTTTGAGCTTACCATTTTGCTTTTACGTTCCTGAACGAAATGAATATATTTTCTTTTTGTTGTTTCCATGGTAACTACTTTTGTTTCCCCTTATTTTATTTCTGAAAATGCAATAAATGAATAAGGCACTAGTGACATTATAAAACGCGTGCATCAACATCCCATCGCTATTTTCCCATCTTCCCTGCTAGATTCATTCAGATGGAATCGTCTTTACTTGGCAGATTTCCAGATTACATACAATCCGTGGTCAAACAGTACACTCTTTGAAAAATGACCCATATATAGAATAGCCAATGATCGAGTAATGCACATGTTTCAACAATGAAACTCACGCCACGGCATGATCATTTGATAATATGTTTTGGTAATGTTTAACATGCGGGGAAAGGCTTTATTATGACAAGGCTGTACTCGATCCGGTAACTTTAACAGTTTTACTGGTAACACTGTGTCATTACAGGTGAATGGAGAAACGAAAAAGTGGTCAATAATGGACGCTACCTACTGGAGCTCACGGTTAATCCACTGGAGTTAGGGTTACAATAAGTATCTTCAAACAGGCAATGGCTTCGTTCAAATGCAGAAGCAATTTTCACCCATCATACCTTGACGGGCGATTTTCTAGTATTTGTATAACTACTTTCCGAGTAAAATGACGGTAGTCCATCCATAGCAGGGATGCCACCTAATGGTGCAGACTGCGCCATTTAAATATTCCGAGGTGGGTGTTTTGAGGGGCATTTTTCACTTTTTAGGAGGGCTCTTGCTTTTGGGGGGAGCGGTCTTCGCGATATTTAGGGGGTGCGCCCTTGCTCTTAAGGGGCACCCCTGATCCACAGGATGCTTCTGACCAAACCAGAATCACCCTCCCAGCCAGAAACATTTGATATCCTAATTTCGCCTCAGTTAATCTCAATCACCTCACTGCACTTGATTCAGTTCTCGGGCCTTTCAAGTGAACGGAGAAAACTTATTTTGTTAGGAAAAACTGAGGCAAAGTCATACAGTAGGCCTACAGCCATACTAACATCTCTTGATTTCGTATGGAGAAAACTCCCGATTATCAAAGGTCGGATTGTCCGCGGTTCGGATTATTCGCAGGTTTTTTCACATTTTCGTCAACGACAATTTCGTCATGACGTCGATCCGAAGTGCAGTGCTACCATTTTCGTGAAAAATAAGGGTCATACCAGTGTCAATTAAACTGTTAGCCCTACTTGCTCGCCTTTGCATGTAAACTGCTTTCAGTAGTGAGCTTTAACTTTTACATATTTTTGCACATTAAAATGACGCCCAAGTTAAAGCTGTCTGGTTGTCTCCTTTAGAAGCGCGTGGATTGCGTACCGATCATCTCCGCGTAAAATGGAACTCTGCGTTCGCGAGAAGGTGTGGCGAAGTGCCTTCTCCTGGAAAACGGACAGTACAAACAACAGCAAATACTCAAATAACTGATGTAGCATGGAGTTGAAGGTGTTTTCCGTTCATGTCAGCCTCGAGATTCAGGTGTGAAATGCTTTGAAAAAGTTTGTAACATTTTGCCTGATTTTAAGGTGATAGAGATCGTATTTATAAAATTGGAAAGAGTAATCCTCTTGTACGAAGTAAGTAAATATATGAAAGCTCTGTATTTATCAATATATTTTAGCTTAACCCTTAATTACTGGCGTTGGGTCATGTTGACCCAACATCAGTGTTTCTTATAAAAGAAAACGCGCGCCAGCAGCTAAGGGTCAGAAATGAACTGCCTTATTATACATTCTGGCACTAAAATAATTAATAATGATGAAATTTGTTTTGCTATATACCAAGGGTCAAAATCACACACTAAGTTCTACTAGTAGTAGGCTTTGCCTTAACATTTTGAAAAAAGCCATGGAAAGGAAATGAGCTTTAACTTGCAAATTACTAACGTGTCAAAGCGGATTCCCATCCCCCCCTTTGTATTTTCATTATTCAAAGTTGTAAAAGTTGTATTTGAATGAACCAAAAAGAAGATTTTAAATACAAAATGAGAGGTTTTTATTTATTTTTAAATACAGTGAAACCCCGTTTCAATGAAAGCAATGCAACGAAATAACCGTTTCAACGAAATAAATTTGCAGTCCCGATTCAATTTCCTTTGTATTGCTTGAATTCTATTACAACGAAATTCTCGTTACAACAAACAAAACTTGCAGTACTTTGAAGTTCGTAGTAACGGAATTTCACTGTGTTAACTTATGAAACACAATTGCGTGGAAACCTGAAATTGAAGTAAGAAAAAAAGAAAATGGAGGTCGAATAAAAAAAGAAAGAAATTTACTACTTGTTATACTTTTTTCTAGCATAGTTAAAAATATATCCTAAATTAGGGTATTTTTTGTGTAATTCGAGTCTTTTTAAAAAAATTTTTGATCAAATTTTTTGAATTGGCCTTTGTTTCTATTGAATTAATATGATGTTTGTTTTCATCCCACTCGTTGTTAGGGGGAGTTGTAGTTTTGTAAAGATTGACAAAAAAATAAAAAAATAAAATACCTAATTAGTTCAACTCTTCTAAACTCTGAAATCTTTATGTATATAATACCAAATTATCGAGTACTTCTGACATCATCAACAATGAAACTCGCTCCACGGCATGATAATTTGATAATATTTTTGGTAATATTTGACATGCAGGAAAATGCTTTATTTTGACAGGGCTGAACTGGATCCGGTCTCTTAACTGTTTTACTGGTAAGACTGTCATTTCAGAAAAATGAAGAAACGTAAAAATGGTCAACAATGAACGCTACCTACTGGATTTTAGGGTTAATCCACTGGAGTTAGGGTTAAAATTTCAATTATTAAAGTATCACATCACAGGCAATGGATTCGTTCAAATATAGAAGCAATTTTCACCCATCATACCTTGACGGGCGATTTTCTGGTAAAAGAACAGTACCTTGGAGTTACATTTATGATAATAGAGTTGGATGTTCCATTATTCTATAGGTTGGATATACAATCCCATTGCATGATTATGTTTGGCTTAAAAAATATTCGATCAGGGGATGTAATTGACCTAGCTGTATTTTATATATGGTTCTGTTGCCCCTGTTGAAGAACATGTTCTGTTAACTAATTAATTTTGCTTAACGTAGGAAAAAAATATAAACGTAACATTTCTCACACTCAAAAACTAATTTTAATCTTTCAGATGCGGTAAGGTCATGGTTTCAAAAGGTTCCGGCTGTAAATTGATAAAGAAGGAAGGCAATTATCCCAACTGTTGTCCTGATGTAAAATGCGAAACAAATATATAATGTGACGTAGCCAAGTTTCAATTCTAAGAAGAAATTAAAATTTCTTCTCCATCAGAATGTATTTTTTCACAGCAAAAATTGTTAACAAAATAAAGGAAATTGACTTTTCTTTTTTGTTATTATTTCTTTCTATTTGAGTCTGTGATGAGATTTTAGATTTAGAGATTTCACGTTTCTTCGCTTATGTATGTACGTTAACGCATCAAAAAGGAATAGAATATGTTACATTACTAATGTGCTACCGATGCTGAAAATATACAGGTGTTCATTATTTATTTATTTATTTATTTATTGCGTACTGGATATGTTACTGAAGCAAAGGAAAAGAATATGCTGCTCTGTTCATTTTCAAACGAACCCGTTTTCAACTAACAAAAGTATTTTACACTAGTAGCGTCGTAGCGTCACTACAAGGGGAGGGGAAGGGGTAGACCTGACGAGAGGCCATGTCAGCCAAGTCGGAAACTAGGGGCCCAGGCCTTGGAGATTCGGCGTTACTGACACAAAGAAAGGAAGAAAAAAGAGGGGAGGGGGACTCCGAGTAAGAGAAAACAAAGATTAAGCAAAATTTCCTCTGTTGGTATTTATTGTTGTGGCACTTAAAGTAGAGTTAATTGTTTTCCAGCAAGCAGTTTTAATTTTTTCTCTCCCTCTCCCTTTTTTACTTCTTTTTTCGCTTTTATTTCCACCCCCCTTTTCTTTTTTTCCCCTTTGTTTGAGGGGCGAGAAGGGTACGGCGACAAAACTTACAAGGGGTTCACCTTGGCTCTTTGCGGCCCTGGGGAAGGGTAGGGATTGTTCACCTTGGTGTGACACCCACCTAGAAAGGTCTTAAGAAACATTCAAAAGTTGATAAAAAATATAAATATTTTAATTCTTAAAAGTTTTCCAAATGTATCTTAAATTTTATTTCATCTACTCGTATTTCGTATTAAAATCTAACGAAAATAGAGCTCTATACTGCTGGGGAGGGCGGCTACGTATTCGTCTAGAGCAAAAATTCTCAATCCCTGGTCTTCCGGTTCGGCACCGGTCCACGGGAAAATTTGACCAATGTTCGGAGTTTTTAATTGTCCTTATTAAAAAAAATTCTTCTTCAAAAAATAATAGCAATGACATTTACACGATAATTTTACGCTAGTTTTAGTGTTTGGTTATAGCGCAATGAATTTTTTTAATTTTCTCTGATTTTTTCTTAAATGCTTACTTATCCTTATACAATAAGTACAACAAACTACCTTCAAGTATAAATATTTTGGTAAATAAATCATAAAAAAATATTGCAATTAACTTATGTAACAGTTCTTTGGATCATTTCATCGTGACGAACGTAACATTCAAATATTCTGTTTCGTTGCATAACATGAGTTTTAAACGTCTAATAATCATTTAATTGTGTTTCGGCGGAATTTTGTGAAAGACTAAAATTTTGTGTAATATTCATGCAATACAACACAGTATAAATCGCATAAATTGGTTTTTGAAACTAAATTACTATTGTGTAACGAACGTAACATTTTTGCAACTTGAACTTGCAACATGAAATTCAGCTCTCAATTTCGCTAAAGTTTAAGTAGATATTATTGTAAAAACAATGCAATGCGTTAATTTTATTCATTAACTTTATTTTTCATACAGGAAAATACTCATTTTTCTTATAATGTGACAGAAATGAATGTTTCTTCAAAATACGACGTGGGGTGACTAACGTAACTCTGAAGATGAATCATTTTAGAAATAAATTCGTTTTGTTTTTTAGACCATTATGTGTTTAAATATTAATTAATAAGTAAGCACTGATACTTTGTCTTAAAATTAACTCTATCAACAAATTTTCGCCATGGATTAAATAAATACTTTTTTATTGGCTTTGTGCTAAATTTATTATTTTTTCCTCTGTTTTGAAGTGACACTCTTTATGCGAGATCTTTGAATTTCTGATCCCCAAACCATCAGTTTAAGAGCGTAATCCACATTGAAAGGGTTTAGCCTTGAATTTAGCTTGTTAATTTTTATTACCAAAATTAATTATTATTTTTGATTATTTTTGGCAACAATTAAAAAGCGGATTTCGAGTAATTTTAGTATTCTTAATGTTTATAATCAATTTTATTCATTAAAATATACAATCATGTTGTGAACATGCCTAAGTCAGACGCAGAAAGAACAAAAGCTTGGCGTGAGAGGAAACATACGGATGAAATAACAGTTTAGAGCATAAAAAAGAAGAAAATATAAAAGTTTTACTTCTATTGTGGGTTTTTACAACACACTTTTTTTTTCTTTAAATCACTCACAAACAAAACTTTTAGATCACTGAATCAATTGACACCCAGATTATTAAAACATGTATTTGAAAATATGCAAAACGTTAACATGTCATTTTACCAAATAAAAGGGGAAACTGTTTCACAGATGAATGTTTTTTTTCAAAAGTCATTTGAAGAAAGGCTTTGAAAACTGCCTGAAGTAGTGAAAACAGTAACATTGCTTAAAAAATTCAGGTTTCGGATTTATTTATTTATCATATGCAGTGAAACTTGTGTAAGTTGACCAATTGCGGTGCAATACTTCAGTGATCAACTTAAGCAGGTGGTCAACTTATAGAGGTTGAATAATGTGATAAGATCTAATTCTGTGCCTGAAAATAGCGGTCAACTTTGACAGGTGGTCAACTTACAAGGGCGGTCAAATTTACAGGTTTTATAGTATAAGTAACTTTTCTATAAAGTCCATTGTCTCAAAGGGATGTAACTGATATTCAGATCGGTTGATTACAAATCATTTCGCGAATGTTTAAAGACATTTATTTAAGGCGTTCAGAAAAGTTCTTCAACTTTCAATATTCAGTTAATTGAAAGGTGAAGAACATGGAGACATTTTTTTCTTATTAAAACTATTTTACTTAATGTACTAACTAAACAACTCATTCAAAATATAAGACAGTCATGTGTGTTATCAAATATATTTTTTAAAAAACTGTATTTAGAATGGGGTTGTTTTCATCAGTCAAAAGTACTACTTTTATTCACTGAAGTTGATAAAATTAGCAAAAAAAAAAAAAAAAACTATATAAATAACAAGGAGCGAGGAAACACTTTTATTTTCCCAACGGTTAATTTCTAATTTATTTTTTAAAGTGCCCGATTTTTCAAACAAGGCGTGGTCTTTATGACTTTACAAGTGATGAACTTTGGCACTTCTCCAATGGCGCACTGAATGTTTATGCTCGCTGTCTACCGCGTTTCCAGCTTATGATTATTTAGATACGAATTAAATATTGCTCTCTAAGCTTGCTATCAACCACATCGTTGCCAGCCCATGTGAGTAAAGAACCGAATTCAACATTGTGCTGTGAATGGCATTTCATCACTTATAATATCATATGTGCAGAAGCGTAAGAAAGGAACTTGAATGTGCGCAACGATTAAAATAATTTTTTAACACTAAACATTATTTTTTAAATGGTCAAATCCTGTGTTTTTAAGCATGCTCTTTCAGAAAAAATAATTTTAAAATTTCGGAAACGACCCCACATTACTGCAATTCATTCAACTCTGAAATGGAAAAATAAATTACGTAGACATCGTTTCAATATATTTTCAACACCATGGCGCATTTTTATCGAAAGAATCACCTTCTTTTGTTCCGTCAAACTTTATTTAACATGCATCCAATTTCAAAAGAATTTAGGAAAGAGCTGTTTATTGCTATTCCAAGTTTTTGGCTGGCTCAGAAAATAAAGTTGACTAGATTATTGGGAGAAGGTTTCCTTCCAACAAAAGACAAAATCAATCAGCCATTAAGATTAATGGACTCCTTGGCTGTCAGGACTTTCAGCGTATTACATTAGCAGCACAAAGCTGCATTACGTATGAAGATTTAAGATGGACATGACGGGGAACATTAGGAGACGCATTAGTTCTTTGTGTTGTTGGTCTTTTCCCGTAGAGGAGGTGAATATGTTGAAAGCAAAGATCTGGGACTCGAGTAAACAAAGTGAAATGAATCTTTTAAATTTTTGTTTGTTGAATACTTTTAGCAAAATAATAATAGTAACAGAAATGAATATCAATAGAACATCTAAACGATTAATAAATTCTCATTCGATTATTTACAAGAGACAATAAACTCTGAAACTTAATTTTCATATTTTCCTAAGATGTTAGAATATTGTTTGCCATTTTTAGGGGTAACTTTTGGCGGGTAAGGAGATGCGATCTTTAGAAATAGGTAATAAGCACAATATTTTGTAGATATCCTAAACCTGAAAACTCAAACTTTTAGTTAGTCATCAGTGATCGAAAGACACTTTAATTTTAGTAACCACTTTTTTTTAAATCATCAATAGGCACTGTATTCCTGATCTTTCTTTAATGAAAACATTGGCATATGAGAACTGATTCTAACACTATACGGATAAATATTTATTTAAAAGGAAATGTTTTTCAATTATCAATTTTTTTTTTTTAAATTGAAGTATACTTAAGATACTTGCAATATAGCAAAAAGCCGGATTATCACAGCTAAAGACTGCAGCTTCATTCCTATTAGAACTCTTCAGTCTAGCATGGTGAATAACCGAGCCGGTGGCAGGTATCTTCTCATTGAAGCTGAGAGCGTCCGCAGCATAGTGCGGTTCGACTCGTGAATTGAAGGCAAAGCTTGGGTAATTAGCAGTAAATTACCGCCCCTAAGCCAGGGCTAAGGAGGAACTACTTGCAATATGCCAGATATCCCGGTTATCACTGCTAGAGACTGCAGCTAAGCCAGGGCTAAGGCGCAACTACTTGCAATATACCAGATATCCCGGTTATCACTGCTAGAGACTGCAGCTAAGCCAGGGCTAGGCGGAACTACTTTCAATATACTAAACATTCCGGTTATCACTGCTAGAGATTGCAGTTTCGTATAAGAACGAAACTGCAGTCTCTAGCTGTGATAACCGGACATCCAGGTATATTGCAAGTCGTTCTGCCTTAGCCCTGGCTTAGGGGTGGTAATCTACTGCTATATACTTAAGATATTCTTATCCGTTAGATATATAGAATACCATGTAAAAGCTTGGTATCGGTTTTACATCGCAAACCAACAGCGACAAAATGGAAATGACTTGTTGAAATATCAATAAAGTAACAGATTATGTGTGGTCTCTGGGATTTTTTAAAATTGGTCGGATGAGTATTTTATTTAGCCGCAAAAGTGAGACTTTTAGTCGAGTGGCGGGTGGTTATTTTCAGGGTAAACTTAGCCATTATCTCATTGACCTCTCAACCACTTCATAAAATATTGTTACGTTCAGCATCAGGGGTCTCCGTGGTTCGGTGGTAAAAACTTCGTCTTCTAAGCCTAAGCTCGTGGGTTCGATTCCCGCTGTTTCTCTAGATGTTATTTCCTTTTCTTGTGTTGTAAATATTTCCTTTTTGTATTTAGAGGCAAGGCTCTTTGTATGCAGTCCTCTTATAAGTGAAGTTTTTGTATAAATAAATAAAAAACGATCAGCTTCCCTTTTTGCACTCCAATCCATTCGAAGATGCAGCAAGTGATAAGAAGCATTTGTGCTTCTTCGCTGTTATTTTTACTGTGAGTGTTTTACTGTGCACTTTCAACTGCAATCTGGCTCTGGAAAAATTATGTTCAACCTTGGACGAGTTTATTTAAGTTTGGTTTGAAAGTTGAGAAATTCGTAGACTGGAACAACGTCAATAATCATTGTAGGGAACGCAAACCTTTTTATCTCATAATTTTAAGAAATTAATTAATTCGGCTCAGCAGATTGTGAGTCAACTTATCAGAGCCAGACCATAACTGACTTGGCAAATATCAGAGCCCCCCCCCCCCCCTGCTAACTTTCCACCCTCCCACCGAAAACAAAAGAAAGATTTTTGTCCAAGAAAAGAAAAAAATTGCATCTGAGGTGAAGGCGGGAGTCAAATCCTCTACCTGTACGCCGCTTACAGTCAGGTGCCAAAGCAATTGCATTTGACCTCTCAGCTACTAAGATCTCTCCATCTCGGTAAGGAAGAGATTAAACTGAAAAAAAAATCACACACACACACAGTGGGGCTTTGCATTAGGGGAAGCTGTGGAGTTTAGTCAGTGTGAGTATTCAGAGCAAAGTATTCGATTAGATGTCACGTATTAAACTTTTGACAACAGATATAAGCTATGAAAATCAGTTGATTAACTTCCATTTAAAAGAATTACATATGTGTCATTTTAATTTTCAATTGAAAGCGTGTAACGTGTTGCACATCTATTTTTAATGACTTTTGAAAAAATTTAATGTTTCAACAAAAATCCTTTAAATTAAAAAAAAAATAAAATTAGTAATTTTCAATAGAAAAACGCGATGTACAGATAAGTTTTATTCAAGTAAATTCCAAGAACGAAGTAAATAATCAGCAAAGAATAGATTTCTGGACAATAAAGTGAACCACCAAATCAATCAAGTACACAGTACTGGGGATTACTTTGTCCGCTATGGGAGTTTCGTTCTCTTTAATATCACTTTGGACAAAGAAAGTAAATTTAATAACCGGGCCAACGGGGCGCTAATATTTCAAGAAAGTGATGGCTTCCTTCCTCCAGAATAATGCTTTCATCAGTCTCTGATAGAGTTATTTTTCGCTTTCTTCCCTCATGATGGAAGCTAAGATGGGAATTGAGTCTAGAGCAGGAGCCATTTTATTATGAATAAATATGGCCTCTCTTTGCATTATCAAAGACTTTGTGTTCTAGTCTTTTATGACAGAAACTTTCAATGACCTTATATTGACCTCGTTAAGGGAATCAGTCCTCCTGACATCGGCGACGTTAAATAGGCCGATTTTATGGTTCACTTTCGGAACTAATGAAAATTGAAGATTGGCTTTATTTGAATAACATTTATGGACATTCTGTCGAAGAATTTAAGAAAGCTCCGTGTCATCCTCATATATATAACAATGAATGAATGAGTAACACTCCTGATGTCATCAACAATGAATCTTGTGCCACGGAACGATAATTTGATAATATATTTTGGTAATGTTTAAAATGCAGGGAAAGTCTTTATTATGACAAAACTGGATCCGGTAACTTAACTGTTTTGCTTACTGATAAGACTCACTTCAGCGGAAGGGAGAAACGAAAAAGTGGTCAACAATGAGCGTATCTACTGGAGTGTAGGGTTAATCCACTGAGGGTTAGGGTTAACATTTCAACCATCAAAATATCACTAAACAGGCAATTTCTTCGCTCAATTGTAGAAGCAATTTTCACCCGTCATATCTTGACGGGCGATTTTCTAGTCACGTAAGAATTAACACTGTGACTGCAATTCGTTCCAGAAACAGAGTTAAAGGTAGGGTAAAAGCACAGAAATGACTACCTTTTGTTTTTGTCACTTTAAACTACTGTCCAACCACGGATTGTATGGAATTTTCAAACGTTCAGATAAGACGAATCTATCTGAGTGAGGGGGAAAAGTAAAAATTTGATGCCGGTATTCCGCTCATTTGAATGAGACTCCGCTTCTGCAAAAGCTGGCATCGCTAAAAAATAACAGATTCGTCCATTTCCGGCTGTAAAACGGATGTTTGTCTTTCCATACAATCCGTGGTCAGACAGTAACACGATAAATGAAATTATTTAAAAAAAAGTGGAAGGTAAAATGAAATTAAGGATTCTGGAATTGGCGTCATTTCAGCTTAAGAGCTGAAACTAAAAATTTCATCTCCATTTTTTTTTTTTTTTGAAAATTAGGAACACATTTGTTTACAGGGGATTACTCCCCTTCCCCCTTAATGGGGTGCTACAAAAACAGCGGTTTTAACTTCATAATTATATATTTGCGCTTCCACCTAATGGTATTCATTTTTCGATTTCCAGCGCGATCTATATGAGCATATTTGAGGCATTTTTGTCACTTAACTTACTATTACCCCCCTTCCGTCTGCCCTTTTGTGATTCTTTTAAAAATGACCCTGTGCAATCTCACGCAAAGCACTTTTTTCATCTTCCCTTTCACCTCTCCACTCTTCCTTTTCTGAAGAGAAATAGATTTGCTGCCCCTCATTACGTAATTTATTCAATATTGCCCCCACCCCAGCCCCATATATTGCGCGCTTCTCCAATCCGATTTTCAATCTTAAGGTGGAAAATAGAAAATTAATTAAATATCATCGGCTGAGTATTACAAGTAGGTAACTGAAAGTTTTGAAATTTCCTTTTTTCTTTTTCTTTATATTTTTTTTTCGTGAAGTTTCTCTCTCTCTCTCTCTCTCTCTCTCTCTCTCTCTCTCTCTCTCTCTCTTTTTTTAACATTAAGTATGATTTCAAACGATCATATGCCCCAAAAAAGTTATGAAAATTAATGTTAATATTAACGTTACATTTGTAAATTCATGACAAAACTTCGTTTAAAATTTGAACTAATATTAAAGACAAAACTTTTGAGTGCAAAGATATGATAACTATTTTTATTCACTAACTTGTACAAAGAAAGAGAAGTATTGCATTCACGAAAATATTTCCATTAAAATTTCGGCCCAGACTACTATATCGTATTTTTGCTTTTTACTCACATTCCATGCAGTTTTTTTAAATGTTATTTAAAATCAAAGACGCTAACAAAAAATTTTAAAAAATAAATAAATAAATAAAACCATCGCTTATCTTTCCATTTGAAAGTTCCATTTTCTGCATTTATTATAGTGTTTTAAATTAGCAGAAAAATGTCGAAAAAAGTATGCATATAAGAAGAATAGGGTCGTTCCTGAAATTTTAAAAGGTTTTTTTTTTGGAAGAGCATTCTCAAAAATATAGGATGACCATTTTTTAAATAATTTGGCAAAGTTTAAT
Organism: Uloborus diversus; assembly: GCF_026930045.1. Classification (NCBI taxonomy): domain Eukaryota; kingdom Metazoa; phylum Arthropoda; class Arachnida; order Araneae; family Uloboridae; genus Uloborus; species Uloborus diversus. The sequence goes on from NC_072736.1 coordinate 41,527,877, forward strand.
ACTTAAAAAAAATTTTAAACGGTGGGTAGATTCAATTTCCTTTCTTACGCTTCTGCTCATGACATCAAAAATGATGAAATGCCATTCACTGTTGCCATTCGCGTAGAGCGCAATGTTAAATTCGCTTTTTTACTCACATGTACTGGCAACGATATGGTTGATAACAAGCGTAGAGCGCAATATTTAAATCGCTTCTTAATTATCATAATCTCGAAACGCGGTAGACAGCAAGCGTAAACATTCAGAGCGCCGGTGGAGTACGCGTCAAAGTTCATCACTTGTGATGTCATTTAGACCACGCCTTGTTCGAAAAATCGGACATTTAAAAAAATTAAAAATTAAACGTTTTGAAAATAAATTTCCTCGCTCTATGGTTTTTTTTTTTTCCATTCTATCAACTTCAGTGACTAAAATTAGTTCTTTTGACTGATGGAAACAACCCCATTACTTTTAATCTCGAATACACACACATTCTTTAATGTAATTGAAACACATTCTCTATTATGCAAGCAAGAAGTATGGGGTCCGCTTATTTTTTTCTGAAGTTAAATTTGACTAATTATCACAGACAGGGCACCCCAAACTTAAATTTTTGGCAGGGTGGAAATTGTCAATTTGCCGATTGGAACTCCAAATTTCCCCGAATGATGATAATTATCCACTAATGGCGATAATTTTTCTCAATCGTCAAACAAAATTTGCCGACCGCCAAAATTTATGACCGCCTAAAAATAAGGACATTTTTAGGCGGTCATAATAACCTCCCATCGGTGCGCCCCTGGTCAAAGACTCATGAATAACAAGAAAGGAATAAAGAAAGAAAAGAGAAAAACAAGAACACCTAAGTACGTTAACTAATAATTATCAGCGAACTGTATAGTAACCCGCCCTTTATGTTGAGAAGTACGAATTTCCACGGCTCTTTGCTTTGCGATTATTGCTTTATTTATGGATTTAGTACTTAAAACGTTTAACGAATCATGACAAGCTTAGTATTGAGCGCAGCCCTAATTTCTGTACTTCAGAGCCAGAACGACGCAAGTCCAAAAATTGCGATTTTCTGTTAGTTAATCATTGTATGTAGAAGCCTACTCCGCAACGAGCCATGAGAATGTAATGAGGTCGTTTCCAAAATTTTAAAAGTATTTTTTTCTAAAAGAGCATGCTTAAAAACGTAGAATCTGACCATTTTTTAAATAATTTCTTTAAGTTTAATATTTTTAAAAAATTACTTAAATCGGTGCTCTTTCATCGTTTAACGCTTCTGTCGATGACATCACAAATGATGAAATGCCATTCACGGTACAAAATATTTAATTTGCATCTTTACTCACGTGTATTGGCAATAATACGGTTGATAGCAAGCGTAGAGCGTAGTTGTAATTCGCTTCTTGATTATCATAACGTGGAAATGCGTTAGAAAGATGCGCCATAGTGCATCATTTGCGACGTCATCAAGACCACGCCTTGTTTGAAGAATCGGACATTTTAAAAAATTAATTAAAAAATAACTGTTGGGAAGATGAAAGTATTTTCTGCGTCCATGTTTTTTTTTCTCTCTCTCTTTGCTTATTCTATCAATTTCAGTGACAAAAAGTACTACTTTTGACTGAAGGAAACAACCCCATTCTTTTAAAAAAAAATCCTTTTCAATTTTTTACCACGGTTAAAAGAACGGGCGTCCCATCCTTTGCATGCGCAAACTAAAAGAAAGACTATTGTGCTAAGAATCTTTCAAAAGCACTATAAGTTTCTCAACCTCTTGTAATTTTCTTTATTTTAGCAACTTGAGATTCATTATTAAACCGAATTTTATAAATATAAGAAGCTCTTTTGAATTGTACGTAATTCCTCTCAAGATTAAAGTAAATTTTCTGTAAAAAAAAAAAAAAAAAAAAAAAAAAAACGTGTAATTTATTGAAAAAATTTGATCTGAATCATGGATTGAAACTCGATTTATTGTAACACCATTTTGAAGAGAACAATGAAGTTCCTCCATTAACTGCATATATCCTGTTAATAAAATTTATTTATACAAGTGATGGAATACTTTGCTTACATTTTAAAGTAAATTATTTATCCTCTAGTTCAAGGGTTCTCAAACTTTCAGGCTCTGCTTTGAACATTGATGTGATCTCAAGCCCCAATTTTAAATTTAAAGACCCTACTTTTAAAACGACTTTTACTGTATTTTGCTACTTCAATTTTGTCTAGCTGTTGTTTAGAAATTAACGATATTTGGTGTACAACGTATTGAAGGTATTAAAATTTGTTTGGGTAAAAAAATAGTTGAAAATCTGAACGCCAGAAGGCGTTTTCAATGAAATATATTATTACCTGATCGTCAAACCTCGATCCATGTGATGACTTTTGCTTTAGAGGGATCTGAAGCATCTTGGAAATCGTGAAAATATTAGAACTTTACCGGATCTCAAATACAGCACATCATGTCATGTTCGTACTGACATGATGTTCGTACCAGCCACTGATTGTATGAAATTGGCAAACGCCCAGTTAAGAGGAGTCTATCTGAATGAGGGGGAAAGTAAAAATTTGATGCGTTGTGTTCCGCTCATTCGAATGAGACTCTGTTTAATTGAGAGGCTAACACACATCTGCAAAAACTGACATCCCTAAAAACTAATAGATGCGTCCATTTCCGCCTGTAAACCGGATGTTTGCCTTTCCAAACAATCCGTGGTCATACAGCAACATTTCCAAGAACATACTGCGGTCAATTGTAGAACATGGTTCCTCACGATTCCAGAAGGTAAACTAAAACGATAACCGTTATGTATAAGATGTTCTGATGAAAGATTTGTTTTAAAACATCGTAAATGTATGGCACATGTGTAACGTATAAAAAGCTCCTTCTTGTGGAGAAATTTTGAACTATTTTTTTATTCGCTCAAACCAAGGCCTCACTATATGGCGCTGACGCTTTACGGGCCTTGACAATTTATGACTTTCCTGTGTTAAAGCGATGCAACTATGATCTACTCTAGATTTTCTCGAAACTTCATATGTTGCCCATTTTGACCGCAAGGGGCGCTAAACAAAATCCTATGCATCCAACGTTTCACAGTATGTTTATTTTTGGTTGTAAATTGCCATTTTGACCGCAAGAAGCACTGAACTCATCCTGTGCATCTACCAATCAATGGCTACGTAATGGGAAACAGGGATTCCCTGCAGCGCCCTTTTTGTTGCCATGTGTTTCAGCGATTGTCAAGATCTATAAGCGTAAGCGAAATTTTGTGGGACCATGATCAGACAAATTCCCATTCCTTCATTATGTTCTACACTAAATTTCGTCAATTTCTGAGCAATTGTTTCGCCGCTGGCCAATTTTAAGTTAGGGTCGTTCATTTATGAACTTCCTGTCTATAAATATTATATAGTATTATTTATGCATACTTGTTCAATTGAGTGATCTTGCAAGGCATTTTTAATTTTTAAATTAAACTGCTTTAAATTTCTCAATGCTTCAAACACGCCACCATCTTTTAGAGTTTCTCCTAAAATTCCCGTTACAGGAGATTTAAACGGAATAATCTCAGCTCAGTTCGTTTGGAAGGCTCCAGTTTCGGAATCGTTTCCAGAAAAATGATATTTATTACTATTTTATCCAATTCCGCGACATCAGATTATTCCATAATAGCAAAAAGAAACCTAAACCGAATATCTTCCGAGCTAAAGAGCACAAAATAATTAAATTAATAACAATTTCAGGCACGAAATCATAAAGGATTAGTCTCTAGGGTTTATATTTATCTTCAACGTCATCAGAAGTTACCATGGAAACACAACTATAGTTGTGTTGCCATGCAGCTTTGGATATAACAGTTATTTGTATAATTCCGAAGCTATTTTAAGTTCCAGGCGCATAATTAAATCTTTCATAATGAGTATGGAATTCAAAGTAAAATGGAATTAACACATGAACTTTTCAGACTACCTATTAAAATTGTTTTGAGATCAATTCGCAACTCCAGCGCTCGAATACGCTACCATGCGGTGATTTACAAAATTAAAGAAAATGGTAAAACATTGCATTCCACATGTGTCTGTCGGTAAACATAGGCAGTTTGTTTATGAGTATTTATGGACGCATTCGATGTGTCTTAGATTGCTTTGAGCAACAGAAATTGCTTCCTCTCGTTATTCGCAACTCCAACGAACTATAGGGGCACTGAAGTCAGTGTCTAATGGCGGACTTAAAAACCAAAACAAACGCACATGGTAACGAAGAAAATGTTAAAAGTGTTGTGATTTTTGTTCGTACGTATGATTTTTTCGCTTTATTCTTTTTAAATTAATTTTCAAAGTCTTGTGGATATTCTGGCCCACGTAGAAAGAAATGAGAATTCAAGAAACATTACTAAACGTCAAAGATTAATGCAAACTACGTAGTTCGTAGTTCTAAGCATGTATTTCCACGATGTTGAATTCGATATTTATCAATTCTTGATAAAACTAAATAATAATTGTGGCCTGACAAGAATAACAATTAATGCTAGAAAATTCAATATGACATTACAAATTGTTATCGAAAGAAGATGATACTTTTTTGCCTTGCTTGGCTAGCGCTTATTGTTTTCCACTTGTAGCCGAGTTATTTCTCTCGAATTCCCGAATCGGTTAATTTAAAAATCTTCTGTTTCGATTTTTCTAATTTCTGAGTTACGATTTAATTGTGTCATGTTATGCAGTTGATTGACCATTATTTCTTTTCACTTATCGAATTCTGTAATCTTACTACCATTTTATTCCACTCATGATAAAAATTAAAAATGGTTTAACTAAAAACGCGAAATCTCGCCAAGGCTACTTTCCTCGCACTATACTAAAACTATAACCCTAAACAAATTTGGCGAAACCTTTCAGCTGAGAATAAAAGGAATAAAGTAAATTCTTTCTCGGTTATTCATTTTGTTCTACGATAATATATTCAAGAAAATATTTTGCATACTGTCCATTCCAACTAAATGCTGCTGTAAAAAATGGTAAGTTTAATTAATTTAAGATTAAAAAAAACCCCATATTCTTACAAATTCATACAAAACAATAAAATTTTTTACCTTGTATAACGTTATCCAAGTTTGTTAATCCAGAATTTTCGCTTTCACCAATTATTAAGGAAATAATGAAAACTAACATTATTTTGAGAAGCTCGAGAATACTACTAAGGGACGAATTAATTTCTGTAGCTGAAAGCAAACTAAGACACACGATTGCGTTAATAAATACTCAGAACAAACTGCCTGTGTTTATGTCAACAGACACACGTGGAACGCAACGTGGCAATGTTTTAGTTTCATTTGCAGTTTTGTAAATCACCGCAAGGTAGCGTATTCGAGCGCTGGAGTTCCGAATAAGGTTATTCTCGAGCTTCTCAAATGAATGTTAGTTTTCATTATTTTCCTCTAATATGTGAGTTGACTGTCGTAAATGGCGAAAATTCTAAACACAAGAAAACTCTAGATTAACACGGATTTGCATGAAATTAAAAACAAATATAAAGTTCGAAGCTTTTTTTTTTTTTTTTTTTTGAAAGAGGATAACGTTATACCGGGTAAAATTTTTTTTACGTTTTGTGTGAATTTGTGAGAATATGGGTTTTTTTTTCCTTCCTTAAGCTCAAAAGAAGGATTTAATAACATTAGCGGAAGAATTCGAGCTTTCATCTCTGCCTAGTTTAAAAATAATTAATTTAACTAACCTTATTTTACTGAAGCATTTGGTTGGAATGGACAGTATGCAAAATAATTTTTTGAATATATTATCGTAGAACGAAATGAAAAATGTTTTACCGAGAAAGAAATTTGAAGCAAAAACAAAAGCCGAGAATTTTCATCGCCAAAATAGTGTGCCAATTTTACTTTATTGCTTTCATTCTCAGCTGAAGAGTTACCAAAAATTTGTTTAGGGATATAGTTTTAGTATTGTGCGAGCAAAGATCCTTTGGCGAGATTTCCCATGTCAATTAAAGCATTTTGATTTTTATCATGAGTGGAATAAAATGATAGAAAGATTAACAGAATTTCATAAGTTAAAAGAAATAATGGTAGATCAATGAAAAAGAAAACTACCACCATATACCCATGAGAATTTTGTTGATGATTTGCATAGCATGATAGAATTAAATCATAATTCAGAAATTAGAAATATACGAAGCAGAATTTTTTTTAAATTAACCGATTCGGCAATTTGAGAAAAAATAAACTTAGCTACAAATGCAAAACAATTAGCGTTAGCCAATTAAGGCAAAGAAGTATCATCTTCTTTTGATAATAATTCGTTATGTCATATTAAATTTTCCAGCTTTAATTTTTATTCTTGTCAGGCCACAATTATTATTTAGTTTTATCAAGAATTGATAAATATCGAATTCAACATCGTAGAAATGGCTGCTTAGAACTATGAACTAAGCAATTGGCATTACGTTTTGACGTTTATTAATGCTTCTTGAATTCTCATTTCTTTCTACGTGAACTAGAATATCAACAAGACTTTGAAAAATAATTTTAAAAGAATAAAGCGAAAAAATCATGCATACGAACAAAATTTACTAGGTTTATGAGCATTTTCTACGCTACGGCATGCGTTTGTTTTACCTTTTTCATCCGCTATTAGACGGTGGCTGCAGTGCCCCCTATAGTTATATTCAGAAAAAAATACTTTTAAAATTTTGGAAACGACCCCATTCACATTTCAGACCGATCCAAATTTTCTCCACGACGAAAAAAAAAGCAAAGAATTTAGTATTAGTTATTCTTGCACTGCCTTACAACAGACTGGCAAATAATATTATTCATTATTACATAATTCAACATGACGCATAACGTTGCTAGTACGTCATGTTGAATTCATTAATCCGACGTGACATTATTAACAACATTAAAGTGGCACCGCCGGAGCGAATATTTGATCAGAATTTCTACATAGTTGATGATGCAGTAATTCTTTCGAACTATTTCCCTCCTGGAGTATGTTTAATCCGTCAAGAAATATCATCTAGACATTAATTAAAGCACACAGATAAGAATCGATGGTTTTTATTTAAACAGTGATAATTAAAGCTGAGTAGGAGTCTTAATTATAAAAGAGATGCTTCGATTTTAATTGGAGATCTAGTTTAATGAACGCTATATAGTTTTTCAACAGTCTGCTGTTTTCTTTTTTGGTTATTTTTAAGCTTTCTTCCTCGTTATTTTTAATTTCAAAGTGAGATAAATATTGTAGATTCGCAAGTAGTGAAATGTTGAAGGATTTATTTAATTAGATGTTGAGATAATGTGTGTGTGTGTTGACAATATCAAGATGAAATATTTTTCGGAGTTTTCCTGAAACGAATCGCGAGTGTTACCGAATGTGGTTGTTACAGTGGTATGTTTTTTTTTACTTATCTATTTAAAATAAAATATTCGAGAAATGGATATAATTTGAAAGGAATTTAAAAAATAAAGAACCATATTTATATTATCTTCAATATAAAGTATTGCAAGACCGCTCACCAGAGAGGGTATTGCGCAGACTAAGCGATTGAAATTATTAGAGGGATTGTTTTTTGAGGTATTTTTTTCATTTTGGTGAAGTATCGTTCATGGAGGCGGTGGGGGTATCTGCAGTATATATCTGATGGGATGCACCGCCACTCTTAGGTTGATAAGTACACCAACAATATTATTGTTCGATGAATTACTTTCTTTGCCTGGTTCCAACATCTGACTTCGATTTGATTCTATTTTTTTTTTTTTTATTTTTTTTTATTTATTTTTTTTTTTTTTTTTGAGAGAGAGAGAGAAAAAAATTTTCTGTTGGGGCAAAGCGATATTTTTTTTACACTGCGACAATGCTGCCAGTTCAGTAAACTGAACTTGAAACCACTGGGATTTCGGCAACTTAGGTGATTGGTCCTACGCTATTTTAATTAGCTGCATGCACGCGTCATAGTTTAACTCTTCAGCCATATTGGAATTATGAAATTCTTTTTTAAATACCTATTATATATGGCTTTTTACATAGTTAGTTTGCATTTAAACCAACAAAAAAAATCTAGGAAAATCCTTTTTTTTTTTAAAGTACAAGTCAAGTGCTCCATAACTTTACTTAAAGATGTACTATAACATTGAAAAAAAATGGGAGTTATAGATATAGTGTCACTTCGTTCCGTTAAAAAATTTGGAAACTTTTTTTTTTTTTAATATTGGCATCTATGCAGGAAAGGATATGCATAAGATTCTTAATCGGCACAATGAAATAAAATATACTTCCAACGCAGTCCTTTTACTCCAATAAAAATAATTTGAAAGCGAAGGTAACCATTAGGTAAACAGGTTATCAAACTGAATAAAGAAGGAAAAATCGATTAACTGGTTAAATTTTCAAAATGTTCTGGAAGTCATAGCCGAAAAGTTCTTGAAAAATTACCAAAGATCTTCTAGATAACAAGCTTAATGCATTAACAGAGCAATACATTGAATTTTGTAACATTGCAAATACAGTCGAACCCGCTTAATGAAATTGCTATTTTGGCACAAAAAATATTCTAATAACCAGGATATTCCATTTACCGGTATAAAAATAACGCATTAAATTGGTTTGGTACATTGAAAATGTATTATATTAAGCAGGATATTCCTTTAGCCGCTATTCCTATGTACGGGTTCGACTCTATCAATGAAAATTAAAGCATTCATTGTAATCTAAAAATCCCATCAATGAGCATTGGTACTATTCTTAGAAACATGTGTCGCTTGTACACATTTTTCATTTATTTTTATCTGTTAGTTAAAGCTAGTTATAATTTGGGATGAATGATGCGGAAAGTTTTGATTCCAAAAGAGCACGTTATGCTTGCGTTCGACGAACCTCACTGGTCGACCGGTGAGTAACCGGTTACTAACCGCAGCGTTCTTGAGAGCTACCGGTTAACTAGTTGCTTCCGATGTCGTTTTAGGAGCCTCACCGGTTGATCTACAGGTCGACCGTAACTCTAGCTGGTTGATTGGTTGATGGAACCACGTGACATTTTGACCAATTATATGTAGTTTTCACCTGCGTGTTATTCGTCTGCGTCATGTCTGCGCAAGTAACCGGTGATCAACCGAAAGCGGTCGATGAAGCATTGGTTCGTGAAACCGGTTAGTAACCGCTGACGTCATTGCTGTCACGTGATTAACCAACCGGTCGCTACCGGTCATGCTCGTCGAACGTAAGCTATGTCAGAAAAACTTGAGACCCACCAAGCACTAAAAATTGGAGATAAGAAAATGAAAACCGTACTGACACCTTATTTTACGTTACAGGTCCATCACTTAAATGATGCACCTTTTTATGAGCCATTGAAATTAATATTTTCTTTTGGAGTCCTATTTCTTTATTCTTTTCATCAATTCGACATATCTCGTGTTCTACACCACGTGCCTTTATATATTTAAAACAATTACTTTCAAGCAAAAGCAGCTCTAAACCACATTAACATGATTTTACTCAGGCTGCAGTAAACCTCATTTATCCGGCCCTCGTCGATCCGGAAACTGGGATCGAGTTTCTGAAGTTTTGAATAAAATTCAAAAAATATTAAATTTATTATGGTAAGAAAGTAAATATGAGTACGCCAAACATTTGCTTCTATAGATTGTACAATGCATCATTTTAATCTAAGCCGTGATAATCGCTGAAACTCATGACAACAAAGAGGGACGCTACAGGCAATCCTGTTTTTCATTAATGTTGCCATTGATTGTTGGATGTACAGGATTCGGTTCAGCGCCTCTTGCGGTAAAAATGTGCGATGTCCAATCAAAAATAAACAAAATTAGAACCGTTGTCATTGATTGGTGGATACCCAGGATTGGGTTCAGCGCCTCTTGCTGTCAAAATGGGTGGCATATGAAGTTTCGCATTTTTCGAGAATTTGAAGAGCATCGGTTTAGTAATAGTACGGTGCAAATAGACCGAAAAATTCCTAACCCCAACATCCAAAGTAAAAGTTTCCCGTCAATTCCAAATTGTTGTAAACTGTCCACATATTGTTTGGTAAAAAGTTACACCGTTTTCAGCGTCGGGTTTTGGGGGGAGGGGGGGGGGGAGAAGTTGGTAAATTAGTAGTTTTTATCAGTTTTTCCGAAATATTTAGAAAACTATGGTGTTCAGCGCGAAAAGTGCAATATACAAAATAATCTACACTAAATTACGAACAAAATGGTACTAAACATTATTTTGTTAAGTGAACGGTTCCAGAGTTACGACAGGTGAAAAATAGAAATTTTTCGTATTTTTTTAGATTTTTCGGAAAAAAAATTCATTATCACTCAGGAAACTAATTTTTTGTATGAGGAGAGTTTTTTAAAAGCAAATTGTGCGATTTATGGGGTCGGTGGTATGTTTGTGATTAGCCCTTGAAGGAACGACAACCTCACCACCTACTCAAGGGGCTCTACTTTTAAGGGAAAAGAAGCATTCATGGACCGTGGTTTTATAAATCTGCTGCACGGAGAGACCCAAACTTTCTCTAGACAATGCCGCAATAAGAATAATTATATTTTAAACATAGATGATTTTAAATTATAAAAATTCATAACAATTATGATTTATAGTTATATCATTTTTAATAATAACATTTTTATAAGTGCAGCTTTTGAAGTTTTTTCTTTAGAAAATAGGCATATTCGCCTGCATATTGCAACCATATTTTATCAAACTTTTTGACGTTCGTACACTGAGTTCAATACTAATATTTAATAAAAATGTAGAACGTTGAATGCGACATATTGTGATGTAAAGTATTCATCAGGATTCAGTCCTCTTTAAGCATACCACAGTCCTCTTCTAGATCTTCGTCTATGATATTAGTGCCCCTGTTTTTACTTCCTAGACCTGAGCAATTACTGCACATGCTTGAGCAGTTTAGACCACTACTTCTGCACTCGCAGTTATGGACGCATTCGGCTTTTTAAACGCGCACTATGAGGGAAAGTAATTCCTAGGGAGTTGCAGAAGGCATTGTTGTAATTGGTCTCAGATATTCACCAATCTTCTTCCACCCTCACTGGAGGTAAATTCTTTTCTTCATCCAGCTGCTGCTGAACCTGGTGGTATATGAATGCTGCCTGGTAGCTGTAGAAGTGAGGGTAAGCCAACTTGAGCAATGAATGGGCTGCGTTGCAATAGCCTGCAAGTTACACTGGTAGCGAAAGCTATCTAGATCTTCAGTATTCTTTGCTCCAAACATCGCAAGAAAGAAATACTTTCCTGTGTCAGCCACCGCACTGGGGTCAGCTTTGGAATCGTTAAGGACTTAGAAGCTTCGTACGAAGAGCGTTGTTGGCTTCACTTTCCTATACGGTGAAATATGTTTCCCTTCTTGTAGAAAGATGGTACATTGTCACATCCTATGAAGGCGTATATTGCAAAGAGTACACCTTTCATGTGTCCAATGCTTCGCTGAATGTCCGAAACAGTGCACACCTTTTCCTGCTGGTTGCCTTTCTTCAGTACCAGCATTTTCAGTTTGTTTTCTGATGGTATATGAACATTCAACAGGACTAGTAAGTCCATGTCATCACCGATCAAGCTTCAACTCCATTCTTAGCTTTATCAATCGCTGTTAAAACTATGAATAAGTCATCGTCACCCGATGCATGATGAACTGTGCAACCGCCTCTTTGCAAGTACATTGTCAGGAGAGAAATTAGGTCCATTTTGTTCTTAGTGTTAGCTAGAAATTGACGTTGGTTGATAGTTACATCGATTGAGTCTTCAACTTTGACTTCAATGTTAGTCGTAGAACGTGATCTACATAATTGTTCTTCATCTTTTGTGGTTCCTTGCTCGTATTCATCAAAAACAAATTGCTGGCCTATAATGAGCAATTACGTAATTTATGTATTGCTCGCAAATCTGTCTGAAGGTAGCTGGGAAACGTCAGAAAATACGATGAAGAAGGTGATCTTTATTAATGATATAGGACGCTTTTTCTAAATAAGGGGTGATCGATGATTCATTTGAATCTGGAACCACAACAGACACCATTGGAGATTTGCTCCCCTTCTTTATCAAGCCAGATTTGTCGAACAAGGGTGGATGATATGCACGTAATTCGAATTAAAATAGTCAAGCCCGTTTATTAGAATATCGGTTAAAAGAATATCCCGCTTAATATAATACATTTTCAATGTACCAAACCAATGTAATGTGTTATTTTTATCCCGGTTTTTGGAATATCCCGCTTATTAGAATATTTTTTCGTGGCAAAATGGCTATTCACTTAAGCGGGTTCGACAGTATTTCTTAAAGTCTCTCATATTTTCTTACAGTGCACACCATCCGATGTGAGAGAGTATTAGGCAGGGGTGCACGTGGACTCAAGTAAAATTTTTTGAAGGCAGTGTGAAATTTCCTGAAACTATGAGGAAGCTAGACCCTTCTCCCTCCCCAGTAAAAACTCTTCAAATATGCATACAAAAATCATTTAAATCATTAATGAAAATTATTTTTAAAGTTTATTTATTTTTTTATTTTTTGAAATAATTTTTCAGTTTTAGAATGTGTTGTCAACCCATAAGTTTTGGAAATTTCTGAAGTTTCGGATCACAAACACCCCTGGTATTAGTGTTCACACATACAGTGGTGTTGTTAATTAATATAGACTTGGTAATAGAGGCTAGAGACTGAACAGCTAACTTTCTTTTCAAGAGTATCTCTGAATGTTTTGTTCTCAATCTTTTTTGAAGCTAGTAGTCTAACTTCAAGTACTTTATCACAGTTCACGCAAATTGCAGAAAACCGGTTCTCGTTCCCAGTAGTATTTCTACGTTTCTAACCCCATGTGGTGCCTCTTAGTTTCTTTTTGACTAGAATACGATTGTACAATATTAATTTTTAATAAAATTATTTAGTTATTTCTGTTTACGTAGTAGTTAGAATTGCACTTCCCAAAAAATCTTAAAAATGCGAAAATTTTCTACTTTTACACCCGCCGTAACTCTGGAATCGTTCACTTAACAAAATAATGTTTAGGACCATTTTGTTCGTAATTTAGTGTAGCTTATTTTGTATATTGCACTGTTCGCGCTAAACACCATAGTTTTCTAAATATTTCGGAAAAACTGATAAAACTACCAATTTACCAACTTCTTCCCCCCCCCTCCCCCCAAAACCCGACGCTGAAAACGGTGTAACTTTTTACCAAACGATATGTGGACAGTATACAACAATTTGGAGTTGACAGGAAACTTTTACTTTGGATGTTGAGGTTCATGTCTAATTGCACTGTACTACAAGGAAAAATCATAAATTGTCAAAGCTCGTAAAGCGTCAGCGCCATCTAGTAGGGCCATGATTTAACAAAGGTCCTGGCGTTTTTGAACGATCAGCCCGCCAACGCTTCAGCTCAACTATCCATGATAAAGCGCTCGAGCGACTTCATTCTAACTCCGTACGTGTTTGCAATAGAACAATGGACCAATAATTTGTGAGGAAATGATGTGAAAAATTATAAATATAATGTCTTATAAACAATTTTATATAATTTCGTTACAAACCATTTGTTTTTTTCCTTAATGAAAGATACGTTTCCTTACTTACAGATTTGTTTTGCTAATTACCCAAACAACCCGGTTTATCCGGATTTTCGATTCTCCGGACTACAATTCGGTTTTTCAAGAATTTCGATTATCCGGACTATTTTTCGGTTTTCCGGATTTTCGATTCTCCGGGCTACCTTCCAGTTTATCTGGATTTTTGATTTCCGGACCACCTTCCGGTTTATCGCTTCTCCGGATTACCTTCCGGTTTATCCGGATTTTCGATTATCCGGACTACCTTTGATAGTATTTAGTCTAGATAAACGAGATAGTATTATGCTTGCATGACTCCATGCATTAATAAACGAAACATTACATAACTAACCGAACAGCAGCACGTACAAGAACTATTTCCATACGATTGATTTCCATTAGAAGTTTTGCTTGACATCTGTTTTAAAATATTTGCTCAGAAAGATCGATTTCTTTTTAACAGAATGGAAAATAGAGAGAAATTTCTACGTGGCGATGTTATTTTAGTAGTAACTCAATAAATCGATTACCATTATACTGTGTTTTAAAGCAGCGTGAGTTATTTGATTTTAAGGTAGATGAGGGGATTTGGAATAATAACGTAACACGTCGATTTCAATGTATTTTATGCAATAAAATGAATAATGTATTAAAGTTTAAACACTGCTTCAGGTTTTTTTTTTTTCCTCATTATTATTTTAGGTTTTTTTTTCTTTTTTTTTTTTTTTTTTTGCTTTTAATTTAAAGTGATCAAATTTTGTAAACTTCAGTCAAAGTCATTCTTAGAACACGCTCAGGAGATAAGTTGTGTTCTAATGCACCAAATTTTGGTACTTTTCTCCGCACACACCCCACCACTTAGCTGTAAGTCAAATTTTAGTACTGGGTGTTGAGCAGGAGTGAATTTGGGCGCTTGACTAGTTTTCAACATTGTAACTAGCCGAAAACGGAAAAATGTGGGCCACTTCGTCGCCATGTTGGCTCTTCGTGCTTTAATTTTACAATTTAATGGGACTTTTAATGTTGATTTCAATTTTCGTTACAGTGATTTGGAAAATAAATTGAACTATCGCATTTAACCTGGTATTTTTTTTAAAGAAGTAATAAAACTTCTCTGCTTAATTAGACACTTTGAATTATGTAGTCAACAAAAAAGATGCGTATTCTTCTTTTTTTCTTATAGTTAACCCAAGTCATTGAATGTCCACTACGTTTCATTTGCTTTGAATATTTTATTTACTTATTTATTGATTTTTATTTTTTGAAAGAGCAAACAAAATAACAATTTGGAATCACTATTTCATTTTATACTTTTGTGTAACTCTAACTTTTCGTTGCAATTAGAACGAGTAGCTAAAGGATTATTTCCTCACTCTGTTACACTCGTGTATAACAGATTGGTCAAAATATTTTAAAATCCTTATAAAATACTAATGTACAAACCTGATGATTCATACTTTATTATACACAATTGATACGTTATTGCACACAAATAATTGAAGAATCAATTAAAAAAAATCACGATTACAAAAAACAATATGTTCTGTAAGAAAAACGGGCATTGAAACAGTGTTCTTTATTTTTTTCATTACATCTGTGTCTCAAAAAAAGGGGGGGGGGGGGTCACTTACATTTCATGGAGTAAAAAAATTAAATTTTTTTCTAAAGAAATACATTTTATTTAATCGGTAAACATATTTTCGAACAAATGTATGAGAGAATAAGAGACTAAATGAATGAATTAATAGATAAAGAAACAAAACAAACGCAGAGCTTGCGCAACAAACGACTAATTTAATCAATTCGTGAATGAGAAAAAGTAAATGAGGGAATATAATAATGAATGAATAAATAAGTGACGTTAAATGAAGTAATGTAAACGAATTAATTAATGAATATGTACGTTACTAAATTAAAGATTGAATAAGTAAACAAAAATGTATTAATTCATTTTCTTCCATCTACTTTGCTTGCATGCAATTGACGAATTGCACAAAACGTTTAAAATAAAAATAAGCTTAATATTAAATCAATACTGCACCTAATATTCGTAGGTCTCTATTAATATTTAAAATGTTAGCAACATTTAAAATATTTTTTTACAATGACCCAAATAGTTTTTGACTTACAACAAAATATTACAACATCAGTATCAATTTTTTTTTTTTAAATTGCTTGTATTAATGTTTTGAGCTTCAGCGATAACGATTTTTTGACTGAAGTAAAGTACATGTGTTAATACATAGGTAAAATATTGGAGTTTTGTAGTAAGTTACCGCCCTACGCCAGGGCTAAGGCAGTAATACTTAAAATAAGGGGCGGTAACTTACTACAAAATCCCACGCTTTGCAATCAATCTTTGAGTTGTACCGCACCATTGCTGCGGCTACTCATCTGGTGCGCTAATTCTACATTAGTTACCAGTTCGTTTGGCTCTCTTGGCTCCCTTAAGAGGTTTTCCGCCTCCAGCTCATATGATTCCTATTCCGGGCTGATGAGTGCTAAAAGCACGAAATTGCAGTCCTCGGATGCAATAACTGAGCTGGTGGTGTATTTTAAGTAGGTAAAATATTACCAGACAGGTGGTGATAAAAACAGACAAAATATTTCACCATTTCACTGTACCCCGTAATTTTACTTTGCTCCGCTATTTCACTTTGCCTCATGCTCCTCTACTTGCATGAGAATTTCCCATAGCTTTAATAAATCCAATTTTTGTCAGTCAGATTTGAAATTTTCAGATTGCCCCAAGAAATCTTCTGGGCAAATTTTCATGTTTTCCGCAAAGCTAAACTCCGCTTTAATTAAAACTCTAGCTTACCTTGCGTATGCTTCCACGTGAGCGACAGTAATAATTAAAGCCAGTTAAGTTCCTCACATCGAAGAGATGCTACAGCAAAGTCGGAATTTTAATGAGATCTCTTCCGTGAAAGTAGTTCCCTGAGACAGGTTTAATAAGAAGGATTTTTCTCATGAAAGGTTCCTTATTATAAAGGACATTTTGATAATACGATTCTCCAAAGCTTAAAGCGGAAATATGATCCTTTATTTGTCCGCAGGGCATTTAGTATGAAGAAAGGAGAATAGGGGAATATTGTGAAAGCGAATAGAATCTATAGATACAATCAGTAAGGCTGCAATTTGATAAAGGTAATTTTGATGCCACTTGTATTTTTTAATCTTTTAGCATTTTGTGGATGTTTTTACATTATATGACATTTTAAAGACTTTTTATGGCAGTTTTAAAGATTTTTGGATATTTTTGAGCAATCACGAATTGCTTATTGTTTTAACTTGACTGTTGATAGACGTCTGACTATGATTTTATTTTTCTATGCTTATAATGCAGGCGTCGATGTGTTTCGGAATCGAATTATTTATAAATGACTTCTCCTCGACTTTACGCAATCTTTTTTACGAAAAAACAGGATACAGCACACAACATTCAGCATCCAGCCCCTGACATTCAATTGAGTTTTGACGTCTTCAATTCAAATTATGAACGCGATAAAAGTTATTAGTACAATCAAACCCAACGAGTAGGGTTCTAACACCATTCGCGATTCGTGACAATTATAAATTGAATTCAAGATCTCAAAGTTGAAACAAATTGTTTTAACTTTTTACATTTTTGGGAAATTCAACATTTTAGGAGATTTTTTGCACACTTAATGATTTTTTTTTTTTGGCCTATGGTCTTTTTTTTTTTTTTTTTTTGATGAAAAATTGTTACAATATCTTAATAATTTTTCTCGTAACTCTCAACGTCTCCTGAAGCTTTATCAGTGCATACTATATGTGGCTCGCACAAATCCCTTAGAAAAGCTCACTCATTGTTTAAATGTTCTTACATTTCAATTGAGTAGTGCTATTCAGTTTCGCATAAAAAATCACATTTTTAGATGTTAAATGAAGCCGCTCCAGGTGTCAAAAACCATTTTAAGACGTAGATTTTCCTTCACATTTGAAAACATCAATAATCCAATGCAATATTGATTTCCTATAATTTAATAAAAAGTTCAAATAGCACTAAAAAAATATGTGGTTTTAAATACATTTTTCCTTTTGTCTTTAGTATTTCCGTCTTTCAGAAATTCATCTTAATTTCAAGCTTCAATGAGTATTGTGTTCAAATATGTATAATAAGTGAAATTAAGATACTATTATGTATAAGTTTTGGAAGAAAATAATGGTTCAGATTGAAATTTTCGCTTAAATATAAGAGATTTCATTTTTATATTACTTCAACCTAAAAGGAAACTTTTGCTATTTTCAAGCGCATTTTTTAAAGTTTTTTTTTTTTTTTTTTTTTTTGGGGTCATTGAAATTTAGGTCATTAAGAACTGAGAACAATTAGTAAAAGTCTCTCGATCATTTTTCAACTAATACATATTTAGATTTTATAGTTTAATTGAAGGGCTCAGGGCAAGAATGTGTTAAGCCACATGATGTGAAATTTCAGTAGACCAATTTCCAACTTATAAAAATATTTGTAGAATTTTTCAAAGGTATTATACATTCTATATCCTGAAATACTAAAACCAGATATGTTTTTCTCCAAATGACACATTCCATTGTTATGTTTAATTCAATTTGAGTTATGAGAAACAAAAATTTTGATCGAAAAGTCACTCCTTGTGGCTTGTCACATTTTTGCCCCGAGCCCTTCAATTTTAATATCTAATACATATTTCAGCTAATCACTATGCTTTAACTAATTTAACAGTGAATAAATGTACAATAGAGTTTTAATTAATAGGCATTTGACTAATATTTTTATTAAAATTTGGCACGAAGAGCATTAAGTGATGGCTTAAGGACATTTTAACCACACATACAGTGGCTCCCAAAAGTCTTCGTACACCTACAACTTTCAACGAAATAGGCCCCAATTAATTGGTTAGAATTAATATTTCGGAATGGGTATTTAATTATAAGATCTATGATCAATTTTTAACAAAACTACATGAAAAGTTTTTTAAAAACATTAAAACTTAATTTTTTAAAAACCAAAAAGTGCCGGAAATTTTATCTCACAAAAGTCTTCGTACACTTTATAAAATGTCTATATATTATTGAATAATCTAGCTTTTGATTAAGTAATTAATTAGTAGAATATCATACAGTATTCATAACACCTTTTAAACGTCTGGGAATATATTTCATTCTTTTTCTTTCTTTTTTTTGCGTAATTTCTGAGAAAGTGTTCAACCTAACTTCGAGTCTTACTGTTTCTAGCTCTATTTTCGTTTTAAAGCCGTATTTTCGTAATCTAACCTACAGATATCTCTAAATACATTGCATTAAGATCAAATCTGGAGATTGAGGGGTATTTTCTAAACTTTAGGACAATTTTCGAAGCACTAGACGCAAAATTTAAAAACCGTGTTCTTCTTATCGTTATCTTGATAAAAAACAAAGTTGTTTCCAATAACCAAATTGTTGGCTAAAAGTTCAAAATTGGGTTTTAATATATTTAAAGGAACAGCATGATTCATTATTTCATCAAAAAGTTCCAAACTAGCAAGTCCTGATGCTCATATGCACCCTCACACTAGAAAACCTCCACCGTCCTGATTAACTGATCCAAATAAGTTCTTAAGATTAAGTTCCTAATTTTTTTCTTCTACTTACAGTTATACAATAATTTAAGGAAAAATGTTGAATTTATTTTTATCTGTAAGTAACACGTGATTCTAAAACGTTTTTAGCTTATTTATCATTGATTTTGCGGCGAAAAGCGTAAGCTTTCTGTTTTTCGCGCGACCAAGAAAAATTCTGCGGGAAGACGTCCTATTTAATCCAGCTAATCAGAGAACTGGACGAACAATTTTAGGTGAAAATTAAATGTAAAATGTTTCATTTAACTCTGCAGAAACTGTTACAGCACTCAAATGTGTATTTTTCATAAATTTTTTAACTTTAAATCTCCGATCACGTTTTGTCAACTTCGCCGGTTGACCGTTTTTTATCTTGTTTTCGGTCCGATTCCTTTCTTTAAAGCATTTTAGGAAGCATTTTACTATACAAACAAATAAATTAACTAATTTAGAGACATTTCAAACCAATTTACCACTACTGTGGGAAAAAAATTCAAATTTTGAATGGTGTCGGCGGGTTTTTACGAATACCAGCCATTTTACAGTAAAAAGCACAATATTAAGGAATAAATAAACAAACTATTAAAGCCAAATGACTCTTCAGGGTCAACACAATGCAAACATATTAATAAAATGGCATATGATGATTTTAATCATGAATTTATTCGAAAATATTTGAGTGTACGTTGACTTTTGTGGCGTGTTATTTCTTTGTCTTTCCGTTTTCTGACCCATTTCAAAAAGAAGATCCGTCAATATTTTGAAAAAACCATTGGGTTGTATTTAGAATGACATAGGAATGATGTGAAAAAATATTAAACTTCATATTCGAATTCAGTTGCGAGTTATATTAGTTTTTTTAAAAATTTCAAAGTGTACGAACACTTTTGGGAGCCACTGTATGCATAAAAAGTAGAAAACAAAAAGTGTACACTGTTTAGAATGAAAACACCTGAATGAAGAATCATTCTGGAAAATTCTTATTTAAATTGAAACCGTTTTAAGTTCAAATGAAAATATCTGATTGACATAAAATAAATGAATGATTTTTAAAATAAAAAAAATCGACTTCTTTCATTATAAAAAAGTTTGTGAAATGTGGTCCCAAAGATTTTGTTCAAGTGCTAATATATTTAATAAAAAAATGATTGACTGGATGAAATCGCAATAATAAATAAGAATTAGATTTATGTATAAGAATAATCGGCGTAATCTTGCTTATTAATCTTAATAATAAATGATAATATGCTGACATAAAAGGCAATATATATTTTCTAAAAACACTTTCATGTAATCCACTATAATATTAAAATCTGTTCGCGTCCGTCTGTCTGTCTGAAGATCGATCTTCTCGAGAACCGCTTCGAATCGAGAGTCAAACGAGATACGGATCAATTCGAAATTTTCCAAAGAAAACAATAGGACCAATCTCGATGTTGTGCGATTTTAATTAGCGGAGATATTAATTAAAACTTTAACATAACGCTATTCAGGAATTTTTATTTCTTTCCTATTGCCATTTTGCATATGGGTGAGCAAGTAAAATTCTAATAATTGTTTTAAAAGAGATTTTTTGGCTGCTATCCAAATCTGAAAACAACGTTTCCATCTAGAATTTCATTTTAAATTAGTTTAAAATTGGTTGCTCTATTCGGACATAGATTTTATTTTATCGTCTGTCTTTTTTTATTTTTAACATTCAACGTTCTTAACTCTTTTCAGCATATGAAAGTTGTTTCTATGTTCATTGATTGTAGTGTAAGTTACACCGGCCTCATATTTTGGTACATTTAGGATGTGCGACTAATTATGTTTATTTTGTTGGAATTTTCTCCGTCACATGGGTGAGTTTTCGAATTGTAATAACTCTTTTTCCTTCCTGTTTCTATTTTTGAACTACAGTTTGTATCGTTAAAAGATTGTTAAATTAAGATTGTTTGGATTTCTTTAAGTGAAACTGAGTTGAACAAAAAAGATCGTTTTTTAAGGATTTTAACTGAAGCTAATTTGGAATCTGATGACTTGGTATTAAATTAATGCTTAATGGTATTTATTTATTCTTGGTGCTTTAGTTTCACGTATTCAACCAAAAAGTGTGTGTCAGTTTATGTGAAAAGCTGATTTTAATTGTAAATAAATATTTCAGATATAGTCTATTAGAATTTATTCACTTTAACGTGAGCACAGACTATATTGATAATGCATATATTTTCATCTTTTGTGCTTATTGAAAATACTTATAACTTGTATCATTGATAACTATGATTAACGTTGAAGAGATTTTTGGCAAAAATATGCTCTACTGGATTTTTGCAAACCTTGAATTACGCGTATTTATTTACTCTTTAGCGCTTTAGAAACTGATGTCAGAGTAATACAAAAACATAATTTGGACATCTCTTTCATTTTTTAAGTAGCCCGTGCAACGCCGGGCACGCAGCTAGTAAATAAAATTAAAATTTGAAAACAATATTTGTCAGATTATCAGATTGTTCCGTTGACGACGCTGGAAATATTTTCCAGGGTCCCTAACAATGTTACTTGCTTTCATATAGTTTTCCATTCTTTACAATTAAAACCATGGACAATTTAAAAAAATCTCAAAAATCCTGCTCTTGATTATTCTGATTTCATACATCTTCAAAGAACAAAAACGTTATTACTTGACAAGAGTCGACAAGAGCTATTGCAATACAATTTTATTAGAAGTCGCATTAGAGTCGACATGATGGGGTTGTTTCCAAAATTTTAAAAGCATTTTTCTGAAAGATCATGCTTAAAAACATAGGATCTCACCATTTTTTAAATAGTTTATTCAAGCTTAATATTTTTAAAAAAATTACTTAAATCGGTGCTCTTTCATCGTTTAACGCTTCTGCCGATGACATCATAAATGATGAAATGCCATTTAGTGTTGCCATTCACGGTTCAAAATATTTAATTCGCATCTTTACTCACGTGTATTGGCAATGATATGGTTGATAGCAAGCGTAGAGCGCAATTGTAATTCGCTTCTTGATTAGCATAACGTGGAAATGCGGTAGAAAGATGCGCCATAGTGCATCATTTGAGATGTCATAAAGACCACGCCTTGTTTAAAGAAACCGACATTTAAAAAAAATAAAAATAATTAACTGTTGGGAAAATGAAAGTATTTTCTGAGTCCATGTTATTATTATTTTTTTTTTTTTTTTGCTTATTCTATCAATTTTAGTGACAAAAAGTACTACTTTTGACTGAAGAAATAACCCCATTGCCAATTTTACGTATTAGTATGAGATCTCAGCTATTCCGTCATAAATAATTTCACATATAGTGTCTCACAAAAAACTAATCTGAGCTTTATGAAATGATCAAAGTCAAAGACTGAAAGAACAAGACATTTCAAATTCTACGAAGACAAGGAAAAAGAATGCTTCATAGAATTCATTAATGCGCTGTCTGAAGTTACTCACTGCCATTTTTAATATTATTCTAAGCTCCAAATGCATAATTTCTGCAAATGAAAATGAAATAAAAGTGTTTTCGTAATTCCATTCTCGCGAACGTTAGTCTAAGTAATAATTACCGACAAGGTAGATTAAATTTTCATGTACGTTTTAGCCAAATTAATTAGAATAGTAAGATGAAGAGTAAATGGTAAAATGTAATAGTAAAACTCAATAAATAGCCATGTTTCGGGGCTATAAAACCCCCTTTTTCAATGCAAAAAATAAGTTACGTCTTTCTATCCGTAAGCTCTATCCTTTTGCGTTGAAAAAGGGAGTCGCCGTTATCCCGAAACAGGTGTCTGCAACTTCTTGTGAATTCGCGTACTTTAACGTTGTATTTTATCTTTTACTGCTCAGCGTAAAGGTATCTATTTATTTCTTAGCAAGGTAATATTTAGGTATTATTTCAAGGGCATTTTTGCAGAAATACAATAAAATTTATTACTACAATATTTGAGGTACGGCAGGTTACTTAAGTCCACAATTTTTCTATTTACTTCTGCTCCACTCACATTTTAATGGTGTCTTTTGGCATAAAACTCGGAAAATATTGCATAGTTACTCAAAATATCGATTTTTTAAATTATAAATAGAATGTTACAATGTTGGACGAGTTTAAACAACGTTAAATAAGCATTCAAAGTAACTTCCAAACAGTCGGAATAAAACAATAATATTGCAAAACTTTGCCAACTGTGCCCAAATTTCAAGTATCGAAATATTCTCCACCATTAGATGCCTACATGAACCTCGATTGTTTTATTGAATAGATGAAAAAACACTGAAACAAATTTTTGTAACGGTATTAACTCCTGTATAATTTTAATTCAGTTCAAACTATTGCATTTGATCAATATCAGCCTTGGCTTGAAATTTATTGTATTGTTTTACGCCAGCTAGGGAAGCAATTTGGGATGCTCTGCTTTATTTTTTTTACTGTACCGTAATTTGGTGTTAAGTCCGACTTCCAACAGTACTCACTGGGCGTAAGGATCCGCTATAGGGTAGACAACCACTCACAGAATAATAACACATTCACACAAATAAAGGACAAGGACAGCAGGAGAAAGAAAGTACATCCATGCTCGAGCCGGGATTCGAACCCAGGTAGTCCTCATCCGCAAACTTCTCTGAGCACTAAAAAGGCGGTCGGCACTGGAAATTGTAAACATCGATTATGAAGTTCTGATCGACTTTTCTACTTGATAACGTTTCAACGATTTCATTGGCTGCTTCGACTCTATCAATAGATTTTTATACAGTAAGATTTATATGTCACAATGCTCTTCCAAGAACACTCAAACCTGTTTTTATGCGGTCTTTTTTCTTTTAGCAATCACGATTGCTTATTGCTTTCATTTGACTGTTTTTGGCGTGCTATCATTTTATTTTCCCACCACCACCCTCCGCACTATCACCGTCGACCGGCTCCTCACGATGCTGCTCCTATAGGGAAAGCCGTCTCCGGGTTGCATCCACGTCCTACACACACGCGCATACATACGCAACTATACGCACACATACACACACAAACATACACACATATACACCTACACACATACACACACGCATACAGACACCTACACATACACACACACCACAACATACACACACATACACACAACTACTCACACATTCATGCCTGAATACAGACACAAACACATATGCCTACACACACATACACCCCACACACACATTCATACACACAACTACCCAAACACCTATGCCAGCACACAGACACAAACACACATGCCCTACACACACACACACACACACATAACACCTACACACAAACACATATCCCCACACACAAACACACACGTCTACATACCCATACTCGTGATTGCGAAAAACATAATTTGAATTCAAGATGTCAAAATTCAAATTAATTTTTTTTTATTGACCCACCGTTTTTCTGGGGCGATTTTTTTTATATATTTCTTTTTTTGGTGCGGTATGTGAAAATTTCACCCAGCTATGGACTCAATTGACAAAATTATTTATAAAACGAGTCTTCAAATGACGACAGGTGCACTTCAATAGGAGGTCACTGTGACTTCCCAAACATTTCCTTATTCGGGAAACTTTGACTATTCAACAAAATTAGCACCACTTGGTTTATTTTCATTACGTTTAAAGAAGCAATTCCTAGTAAATTTCGTAAGTTTACGCAAGTTAGATTTCGTAAGTTTTTGAGTTATTTTCCACGTGAGACGTTCCATATGCAGTCCCTATCCACAGCACAAAAAAGTATTTTTTAACTGTGTTGCGAAAACTACTTTTTATAGCTACTCATGAAGTTTCGAACCTTTTTTTTTTATACGGTCTCTATCCATTGCATAAAAACAGGTTTGGGTGTAGTGTCCATAAAAAAAAATACAAAAATAATTGAAAATTTTAATATTTCGATTTAATAAATTGTGATATATCCACAAGAAATACAGTTATGGGGTTACATACACTCCACCTCACCAATAACAGAGCAAAAAAGAAAAAAAAATCACCTTACCAGTTAAAGGCTAACCGTGAAACATGTTAGGAACCAAACAACGCTTAAAATCGGCGTGTATATTTTGGAAAATATTTGATCAGAGTGTTCAACATTTTAAGCGATTATAAATCTCTATACAGTATAAAATGAAGTTTCCAAAAAGCGTTCCTAAAAAGGTTTGCAGACCGGTTCGGAAAAAAAAATAGATGAATAGTTCTTTTTTTTATTCCAATTTGCCAAATTTTCACATAAATTCCCGAATATGGGGATGAAATTTACTTGCACGTATATTAATATTATAAATCGTTGAAAAGAGTAAAACATCCCCCTTTCTACGCAATTTGTTTCAATGCTCTAACTTACTTACGGCGGGAATTATTTGCTTTTGTAACTCAAATTTGTTTAGGCTTAGCTGAAATTTAGGCACTACTTTCTTCATTAAATTTATCAGTAAAAAGTGAAGGAATTGTCCCACAGTTTTCTTTTTGACACCATTGGAAAAATTTACATTTTATATTCCAGATCTATCTCGACCTACGGTCGAAAAACTGAGCTTCTATCTCGAAAGGAAAAAACGTTACAAGCCTTTTTAAATCAAGTTCAAAAAATTTCATGTCCATTCAAATTGTTTACTTTTTTCTTTCGCATTTTATTTCCTTAAACTTATTTTATTTTGTGTTTTCATGGTTACGCTTTTAAATAGTACAAACGTTGAAACGTTGAAGCGCCAGAATACGTTGAAGCGCCTGCAGATTATTTACTTCGCTGCTAGAATTGACCCATTTTCAGCAGAAAAACGAGGGATTTTCAGTCATGCAGGCTCACTCGTCTGGAATTTAATTAGCGAATCTAGGTCAGCTAACTAATTCTCATTAGTATCATTACCACAAATCTGCCCTTAGATATTTCTGTCGCCCCATCATCCGTTATGGCAATTGTTGTCTAGACCTATTAAGCATGTGACTGAATACATTGTTCTTTGGTAATTTTAAATGATTTAATAATATTTTTAATACAAATTATAATGTCATTCAAAACAATCCCCAAAAATTTGAAGAGAGTGCTGTCGATTGGTGAATTTGTTCACGACAGGCAAAGTTACGACTATTTCAAGCAATGAATTTGGGTTTTAACCCCTTCCCTCTCACACCCGTCAAAACCACAGGAGGAGCTTTCGTATTCCATTTTCGTGACCGTGATATTGCAGGGCAAGAACGTTCAAAGTTAATGTGCCAAAAAGGTTTAAATAGCTTCATCTCTTGCATCCGGATTAATTTTTATAAGTAAAAGTAACGCACTAAAAAAATGTTTAAGTATATCCACCTCTTGGGCCAGGATTTTTTTTCAATTTCTTATTTCACCCTAGACACTCCAGCAGACTATTTTAATGTAACTGGAAATAGTTTTATTTTAAAGTAACGATATCCGCACGGCTTTGCCCGTAGTAGAAAATTAAAAGATCACTTAGTCCCCTGTGTATATTTACAAATAATGGATGACGAATTTCTCTCTAATATGTTATGTTAATTTGTTCGTCTTCATAATGGTTATTTGCTCGTCCATGTTATGGTAATTCTCTCGGTGCAGAGGAATGAAATCCACCGATAGTGGCAAAAATAAAATCTTAGAACAAGAACAAAATCGAATTTTCAAAAAATCGCTTCGATGTGATGACCCCTAAGCTACGAACTAATTCTGTGCCAAATTTCATGAAAATCAGCCGAACGGTCTAGGCACTATGCGCGTCACTAAGATCCAGATCTCCAGACATCTACAGACAGACTTTCAGCTTTATTATTAGTAAAGACCACTACCAGATCTATCCAAATATATTTGTTTGTAATTACGTAGTTTGTGCTCTTAGTTCTGCTACCTATGCTCCTTGTGCAATTAGTGTCATGTAACTCGTAATAAAAGTCGCATGTTTCTTCACATGGCCCCACTATAGATGAAGATTAAAAATTCCACTAAAATGAATTTTATGTTTATTTCAGAGAATCCTTAATTCAAAATTTTTATTATCATTACTCTTAATAATATATATTTTTAGTACTTTCTTTAACTATAGGTAAAGAAAGTATAAACCTTTGTTTTATGGCCTTTGCTTATCAATGGGTTTTATATTTAATCGTTTGTGAGGGAAATTGCATGAAATTTATTGTTTCACCCTTGCCTTTTCCCTAAAAAACAAATAGGGTAAATCAAAGTTTTTAACCTAAGTTAGAGCACCCCTAAACAAAAAAAAAGCATAAAAACCGGTTCACTAAGTGAGACCATATACAAAGTCAATGAAGTACAAATCGATTTAAATGTGAGTATGATATTTGAAGAGTTCCCTCAATTTCATCAAACCTGAACTTGATTAACATTTGACCGTCGAGGAACTATGCTGTTTCAAACAAAAAAATATTTTTCCTTATCGGTACAGGCAGGGGCGTGCACAGAAATTTTGGAGCCTATCACAAATGACTTTTCCGGGCCCCTCTCCATATTGTTTACCCCTATATTTCACCGTTAGTTACAAAAATATTGGGCCCCCTCCAGGCTCGGGCCCGACCTCGTCCCTGTGCACGCCCCTGTGTACAGGTGTCTTCGAGTATTTATGGAATATTGTACAAAGAAAAAACAAATCTGACGAGTTCAGAACCTTCTCCTTTTTTTGAAGCCTGCTAATTAATATAGCCCTAATTTCAAATTGAACTGGCGGCATCGTGAAATAGTAAAGCTAGAATATTGGTCAAACTTCAGAAATCATACACAGTTATAATGTATATTATTAAAGAATATAAATTAAATCGTGGGGGAGGGATGTTCTGTATTCAATTCCCCCTCAATTGAATACTAAACATATTTAAAAATTGGAATATTAAATAAAGAACTTTATATTTTAGTGCCTAAATAAAGTTATTTATTAGTAAATAAAATATTAAGGTAATTGATTCAACTATTAAAGTAGCAAAATGTATTCAATTTACTATATTTGCTACGCAGTAATAAATACATTAGTAACACCTATAATAAAAAATTACCATGCGGCGCAGCGTTGAGAAAATTAATCATCCATGTGCCGCGAGAATTAAATATCGTTCAAGAGAAAGCCAAAACTTTAGGTGTGAAAATACACCGATCACAGCAACACCACGTGACCATGACGTATGAAATTTAAAGTTTCTTTGATTTCTCCCGCACCCCTTATCAGGTCCAGACCAAATTTCAATTGGACCATCAGGGAAGTATAACCTTCCAAACAAAAAAAAAAGTTTTCAAATCGGTCCAGTAGTATTGGAATAATTCGAAAACGCACATAAAAAGCCGCAATACGAAAAATCATAATCTCCTTTTTTGAAGTCTGTTAATAAATGGAATTTGGGCTTTACCTAAAAAAAAAACTTTTTTAAAATTCAATCGAAAAAAATAGTGATAAAATAAGAATACATACATTACACTTAGATCTTTTTTTACATAATTTTCTTCAATAAAAAATACGCATATATTTATGAACGTTTTCTTGAAAATGAGATCGTAAATTGTTACTTAATTACATTAATACAAACAACAGTTACTGTTATGAGTTCTCTTTTACTTCGGAAATTCTTTAAATAATGAATCAGTAATTGTGTAAACACATTTTACGAAGCCAAAGTCAGAAAAGAAGACATTTCAAGATCAACACGAAAAAAACGCAGCAACTATTAAAAGTGAAGCGCATTTTTTAACACAACGAAGGAGATGCACTAAGTATAAAATAATAAATAATAGCGTATAGGCACGGATAAATGTATGAAAATGTTAATTAATTCTCTTCGCTAGTTCATTAATATACGACAGAAGGTACCTTTTATCTGTGATGCATGTTGCATAGATAACTTTATTTACCCTAAATAAAATGCATTAATCTCGAATCATTTGGATCTGGTGCACACTGGTTTTAAAAGTAATTTCATTAACTTTGCTTTCACCCGAGATACAGATAGTTTGCTTGACTTTGACACCGTTTGAAAGCTGTTTAGCATATAATGCATGCAGAAAGAGTAAACTTTTGTGAACTAGTTGCAGAAGAAACCTTTTATGAATTAGTTGCACATAGATTTGAAAGTTTAAAGGATTCTGCTTTGTAGCAACTTTAAGAATCCGTGTTTTATCTTAACCGTTCAGTGTATTTCGAAGGAAATAAGAAAATCACAGTTCATTAAAAACTTTAACTAAACCAGTGGTATTGTATTTGCTTATGTGAGAAGTGAATTGACAGTCAAGGTTTAGTATTTTGCATTCAGATCCAAAATAAGCACAAACGAATCTTGCTCTATCAGAAACATTTAAGAAAAACAAACTATTTTTCTGTGTTCCTGCACATTGATTACAAACTTTTGGTTTATTTACTGTTTCCGATGTTAAAAGAATAGTAGTGGTGTTGAATTGGTAATTTTTGAGGTAGCTAGATGCATTTTAATGTCCTTATTTTCAATATTAAGTGCAAGCTTTGATAGATTTAAAATATCAATTTTATCATCTGTTACACTTTTATTCTTATTTAAAATGAAGTCAAATAGTCTTACTTGATAAAAACAACTGATTTGTAGAAGATGAAACTAAGCTGCCTTCATAAATTATCTGCAGATTGGCAAAAAATAACTGTACAACGAGAATAGAAGATAAAAGTCATACGCATTTTAATAGTCATTTTCAAAATAGCTAAGTATTGAAGCGTTGATTTTTTACGTAAACGCGCTTTTATTCATTTGAAAAAAATTTGAAATGATTAAAATCGGTTCTGTTAATAATAACAGTAATAATGATAGTTCGTATTTTTGTAACTACATATTTCAGTAGCTTCACAACAGAACATTTGAATCATTAGATGCAAAATCAATATGAAATAATCTTATTATATTGGAAAAAAATAATGTTTTCGGAAGATTTCTTGGTTAAATTTCATTACGCGTATTCATCTTTTCTGGAGGATTTGGTATATAATTCTTGTTTTCCATTTCTCATTCGATTCCAGATCTCATTTTCCCCAAAACGATAATGGATAAATCATACTCTCAATTCATCGTCTGCATTTGCATTGTGTTCCCATAACATCTCATTTTCAAGGCAATGAAATATCGTAATGGAATCCCATTCCATGACAAATTTGCATACGCAAGATAATGACCTATAATTATTTCCTTTAATGCGCATAGTTCAAATCACGTTCTTGAATATTACAATATGAAAGAAAAATCAAACAATAAACTTTGTACTTAAAACACACCAGACAAAAATATCATAAAATTACACGTTTAAAAAAATGTATTTGAAATTAAAAGTTATATAGGGCAGTCTGACCAGTTAGTAATCGCACCACACACAATAAATAAGTTCAGGTTTTTATTTTATTTGTTTATTTATTTTCGTGATTAAGTTTTCGAAAGATTTTCTCCAAATGAAATGTCAACAGTAACTTCCTTTTATGCAATTCCAAAAAGAACCCAACTAGAAAGTTCTGTGTTTGTCGACTGGCTTGACTTGTTCGTCTATAGTATGACTGATGAGTTATATATGGTTATTGCACTATTTTTCATTTAATCCTTGAAAAAGATATGAAATACGGGAGTTGGAACGTTAATAGTGGCTACTTTTCATATGCAGTGAAATTCTGTTACAACGAACTCCAAAACAATAAAATATCCATTTCAACGAAATGAACTTTCAGTCCTGATTTAATATCCATGACACTGCTTGAACTCCATTGCAACAAACTTCCCGCTATAACGAACAAAGTTTTCGGTACATTGAAGTTCGTTGTAACGGCGTTTTACTGTACATGCAATGCAAAAGTGATGCATAATATCAAGATTTACCGTTTTTCAATTTTACTCACGAGTATCGCATTTCCAACGGTATGCATGCCGTTGAGCACTAAAATCAGCGCTTGCTCCGTTGGTATAGAGCGGCTAACTTCCGCGAGAATTTTCAGGACAGTTCAAAAGCGAATGCCACGTCATGTATCCATGATCTTTAAGTCAAAATCAAAGGCATACGCCTTCGTGACTTGATTCCTTAGGTGAAGGAACTGAAGAAATACTTCCGAGGCTTTCGCTTCAGAACTGTTCAATTGATTATTTTGCCAATGGACCATCTCATTTGAACTATCAACAGATAGGCGCTGCCACGGGTGTCCTAAGACCTCCACATCGTTGGAGATGAGTTACGCACGATACTGCTGACTATATTGAAAACCTTTTAAACAGAATAGGCGCTGCTACAGGTGTTCCACTACTTTCACATCGTTGGAGATGGGATGCGCACGATACTGGTGACTATCTTGGAAAACTTTAAAACAGAATAGGCGCTGTTACAGGTATCCTACGACTTCCACATCGTTGGAAGCGGGTCGCGCACGATGCTAATGACTACGTTGAAGATTTTTGAAGCAGAATAGTCGCTGTTACAGGTGTCCTACGACTTTCACATTGCTGAAAGCGGGTTGCTCACGGTGCTGGTAACTACATTGAAGAACATTAAAACAGAATAGGCGCTGCTACAGGTGTCCTACGACTTCCACTTCGTTGGAAGTGGGTTGAGCACGATGCTGGTGACTATATTGAAGAACATTAAAACTTGATGTCATATATCACTTTTGTATTAGATGTAAACAAATAGTTGTCACTGTTGAAATTTAAAATTCTCGTAGAACGTATAAGTTCTCCCAGTTATCTTAAAAAATTCCTCAAGTTGATAAAACATTTGATTCCATACGCGAAATGCTGCAGTTTTTAGCGATATTTTGCATTTTTGAAAAGGAAATTTGCTCTGAAGCGTCTATTTATGGATCAAACTACCCCATAACCTTATCTATTGATTTACCAAAACAGAATACAGAGAACCCTTATTTTCAACAATTAACCGTACCAAAAAAATATTTTTGGTGTCATGTCCCAAATGCTTGGTTTTAGTGATATTCTGCATTGATAAAAATGAAATTATCCCTTAAGCGTCCATTTACTGATCAAACAACCCCATAACCTTTCCAACTTATTCACCAAAACATCATACATTTATTTAGAAACTTCTGAGAAACTTCCTAGTAGAGCTGCAACATCACAAAATCATTAGGGAGGATTATAAAAGTTTCGAAACATCGGAAATGCTCACAAAAATAAATTAACGCTCGAGGGAATGGGTCCTTCTATCTCTTCATTATCAAAATCGACGGAGTCAAAGTCGAAAGGCTTGTCTTTTATTCTCTGAACCTAAATTAAAGCTTATGATGTGTAAAGTTTTTTTATTTTTCCTTTCAAATTTTTTACTTACAATGAATGAGTTGTTTTCACTATGAAATTCAAAAACGCCACACATAAACTTAACTTTTAGTTTTCCTTTATAAAGTGATTGTTTTCTAGTTATTCAATTCTGTTTATTTATTTTCTTCACAAAAAGGTTTTTCTTTTCTTAAGGAAATCAATGGTACAATATGGCACCATTATTCCATATGGTCTGTACTCTGAAGGAATCTATTTTCTAAACTCCTAATAAATATTTTTTTAATAAAATTAAAATATTAATGCATTGAAATCACGTTACAAAGAACTTCAAGGAACCGCAAACCTTGTTCGATGTAACGCGAGTTTGCTCTAATAGAAGCAGCAACGTAAGGAAATTAAATCGGGACTGAAAATTGGTTTCGTTGAAACAGATATTGCACTGTATTGGGATACGTTGTAAAAGGATTGCATTTGTTTTTTTTTTTTTTTTGTCTCAGTAACATAATGTTAGTCATGATGAAACTGAAAATATTAAGTTATTTTAGATTTTGATGGCTTATAAAACCGTGCCAAAAGCACAAGCGTTGTATGAAGTGGTTGACAAAATATGAGTTTTTTAACGATATTGAGGGTCTCTAGGTTAATAAATTAAAATTTAGAACAATAACTACTGTAATACTGAGGAAGTTTATACACATTCAGGTCATAACCTTTTTTGGCTTTCAACTTGCTTTAACTAATAGTTAAAAGATAAAATTTAAGTAAAGAACTAATAACATTCTCAGACAGGAAATGAAATTCAAAATAAATTATTAAATGAGTTGCTAATTCTTAAAGCAGGAAACGAAAAACAATTAAGGTTAGGATTGGACACAAAATTAAATACACAAGTACATTTTTAAGAAATGAAAATTAATTTTGCAGTTTACGAATAAACAGCGTGATCTCGAATGTCACGGATATGAACAAAATTCTTTTATTAGGTCAACACAGACTATATATGAGCACAAGAAAAGCGGTTTCAATGCATAAACCCTAGTTCGGCTTCAACAGGGGTCCAAAGTTGTTCGTTTGACTATTAAAATGCAGAGAACTCCAGAGAATCAATTTTTTCACCCCTTCCTGCCATTTTATTGCATTATGTGCCAACTGAGTGCATTTAAAGTATACAATAAATACTCGGTCCATGCATTGTACCTGCGAAAAACGCTCAGTATATTGGAAGAGCAAATATTGCGCCGAAGCTCTAAAATTCCAAAGAATGATTTCTGGGACCAAGCAAGCAGCTGTTGACCCCCATTGCAACCGAACTAGGGCCTGTGCACTCAAAGACTCAAACCACTTTACCAGGGATCTGGAGCAAACTGACCTAAATTCAGAAATCTGTTCAGCTACGTAACCTTCAAAGTGGTGCGTCAGGTTGTTTTTTTCACTGGGCCGCTTAGTTTCTGACGAGGGGTGGGAATAATGTTCTTTGCTTGATTTCCAACGGTAAACTATATTTAATTGCTATATTTGAAGAGTTCATATCATTCATTAATATTAGTTTCATTCCTGTATTATATTTATTTAGCAATCATGCCAATACCCACATTCGAAGTACCCTATATCGGAGCCCGTATGAGGAGAATAATAATGAATGAAACAATTGCTTTCATTTTCATGTAGAGATTTTTTCCCCTCGAAACCACGGTGATATTGCGTGCTGCTACAGTTTCGTGTTCCTCGGTTGTTAAGTAGGAGTTACGTTTGATACTTGCATTACATCATGAGATGTTTATAATACAAATAGGGGAAAATACGTGAAGTTTTTTTAAAGTAAAAATTTAAAAATACAGTCGAGAAGGACTTCTTGTATAATTCGGCTTTATGAGTTACAAGTAAAATGAAATGATATTCATTACGGCGTTACCAGATGGCGTGTGAGCGGCCATATATTAATAATTTTTACCTAGCTACCCAAGGATTGCATGATAACAGATGTTTTATTACGAGATAAGAATAAACAAGTATATGGTGTGAAAAAGTTTTTAAAACAGATGACTTGAATTGAAGAATTCGCTGAAAACCTGTATTATATATTTGAAAAGTTTCAAAAGCCCTTAATCCACTTTTTTTTTCTTTTTTAGTTAAGCCTTGAAACGAATTTGAGAACTGTGTTCAGAAAATCAAATGAACAGCTACAAAAAAACAGCCTAAAAATTTTGTCCCATCCACTGAAGACGAAGCAGGTATTATAAAAATCATTAAAAACCGACTCCAGTTTTGTTATACAATAAAGTTATGTATTTTTTTCACTCTTAGTTCGAAATCTTTCTCTTATATTGTTCCAAATAGCACTACGCATCTCATATGCAATGTATTATTACTTGGATATTAAAAGTTTCATTTCTCACTTGAATAATTTTCCTCACAAATGTTTCATCATAAAAATATTCTTTCAGAAAAACTTGCGTTACTAAGACTCCTTCACAAGAATTTTGTGTAATAAGCGTCGGGGTTATTATCAAAATTGCTCATGCAAAGAAAAATATCTTCATGACGCACCGAAACGAAAGAGAAAAAATAACACATGGCACTACAGAGAAAACTTCTTTTAAGAGTTGAAATAAGTATAGGACGAAAAGGGGCAGTTATAAGTGCAGTATTTTAGGTACTACTCTAGAATATTTTCTTGGAAGTAAAAATTTAGAAGTATTTAATATCTGTTTTAACCATTTAAAATGTCTTTATTGCTTCTGGGTTTTTTTTTTTTGGGGGGGGGGGGTAGGGGGAGTGGGGTGCCATTAAAGGTTAAGCTTTCATATAAACATATAAATATGAGAGGGTGTAATGTGGAATACCATTTGCATTTCTATAAATAACAGGTTTCAAGGTAAAAGTAATCAAATCACCATGAACACATACTATAACTATCTGTAATGAACTGTTACTTGCAAAGCAAAGTGAAATAATTAGAATAAATTACCCTATTTAAAATGAAAAAAAAAGGGATTTTTTTTTTGAAAATCACAGTACGTAAGAAAGGAGCAATGTATTTTGGAATAAAACTTTCATTGAAACATTAGCTTAATTTTTTGACAGTAAATTTATACCTTTAAAAAACAGCAGTAAAATTTCACTTTTTTTACACGTGGCAAAGTGAAAAATAAGATCTTTTTCAAACGAATATATTGTTGAAAAGGTTTTCCTGAAATGAATGAAAGATAGAAAAATGAATAAATAAGTGAAAGATATGAAACAACATTTAATAAATAATTTTAATGAGTATATAGAGAAAAAAATTGAGTGAATAAAATAGGGAATGAATAAGAAAATAAGTCAATAAATGAAGCATTCAATAAGTTATTACCTGGGGAATCAATATAAATGAATGAATTAATAAATAAAAACGTAAATGATTTAATAAATGATTGAATAAAGGAACGAAATAAACTACTTCACTTTGCCCCGCATACACTTGACTAATTGTTCAAAACACTTGAAATGAAAAAAGCTGAATAATAAATAAATAATTTACTGAATATTAGTAGGTATAAATTAATATTTAAAATTTTAATTGAGATTGAATTTTTACTTGATTTTTTTCTGTGCAGTTTTAAAATACAAATTTAAAATTGCAAATATTGTATTTTCAAAAATAAATATCGGAAATGTCAGATGTCATGATATTTTTGAAGTAAATATCGCATGTATATCATGATATGTATCACGAAATATATATTAACTGATATGTATCGGTATATATCAACTGATTTCTATCGGTCGGTATATATAAATTGATATGTACCGACCTGATCAGTAAATACGGTCGAACTCGCTTATAACGAACCCGGATTTAGCGAGGAAATCAGAGATACTATGTTGGTGCGATGTTAAGTCTATGGGAGCATAACTGGCTTTTAACGAGCAAACGCCGCTTAAAGCGAGCTATATTTTTGCGATTCATAAAATTTCTATTGATTTCCAGCTCAGCTTAGCCTTTTTTCGGTAAATTTTCTTTAACATTTCAAAGTTTACCGAAGTTAGAGATAAGTCATAAATCTTGAGAACAAACGATTACAGAGCTTTTTTTTCAGTTCTTGGAGTAAAAATACATTTAAAAATTACATATATATGTGAATATGTACTTACTAGGTGTTCCAAAAATGATTGATACATTTGAAAAATCAATAAAAAAATAAATGGGCAGCGATGGATATATACCGTTTGCTGCATCATGCTTGAGGCAACAGTAAATTTTCAGACAGACGAACTTTTAATATTAGTTACAATGTTTCTCAACAGAAGGCACTGCAAGTATTTTAAAAGGTATAAAAGAAAACGCAGTCTGTAAGATCGCCGAAATGATCGGTATATCTGAAAAATCAATAAAAACTAAACGGGCAGCGACAGAAATAAACTGTTTATTTGCAATATGCTTGGAAAAACAGAAAATTTTCAGACAGACATACCTGCAGCTTCCTCTAAATACCTGCAGCGCCATCTGATGAGGAACATGGCAACTAATTTTGTAAGTCTGTCTGAAAATTTACTGTTGTTCCAAGCGCAATGCAACAAACGGTACATTTCTGTCGCTGCTCGTTCAGTTTTTATTGATTTTTTAAATGTATCTGTCATTTTTGGAACAACCTGTATATTCCTCAAAAACAGTGACATAAGAAAGAGACATTCAGACAGCTCAAAGCAAAGTAACCAACTTCTTCGGAATACAATGATTAAAAAGAAAAAAAAAGGCAACTATGATGAATTTTATGATTTTATTCACGAACTCGTTTTTAACGAGCACTCGGTTATAGCGAGCAAATGTCGCGGCTTCTTTGCGCTCGTTATAAGTAGGTCAAACTACACTAGTGTTCATGAATCGGTTTCACGTTAAAAATTAATTTCCCCCAAAACAAAATCACGGGATAGGTAGTCAAAACAGACGAATTATCTGATAGCTTAGTAGGATTGCACCAGCACGGTTTGCCATAGTGATGCCTAATGTGCATGGGAAAAAGCGTATCATTGAAAATAGCAGAGGTATTACACTGAAAATTCCTTAATTCTACTACATTTTGGTTTTTCTTATATTAAAAGACTTTCATAATATTGAAATAGTATTAGATTAGAAGACAAAACAATTCTCAAAGAATGAATCTCTGTAAATGCGTTTTCATAGTCATGCTTGTAGTGTGTGGCAGAAAAAAAACGCTCGATCATGTTTCAAGCGTTGTAATGGAACTTGCGGAAAAAGAAATCTATAGGCGAGAAATGAAGAAAATGAGAAATTCTTGAAAATGAAAATTCCCGTAAATCATTTTAATAAATAAGCATTGTTTATTGCATTTAAAAGAATGAAGCAAAACCTTTTATTCTCAGGGTTGCCAATGAGTTCCGCAACTAAATACAGTTGCTTTAGAGTCTGTAAAAATTGTCTTAAAAATAGCCGCCGGATGCAAAAAATAGTTTCTAAAATATTATCATATTTTTTTAAATAGCATTTATGTCATAAAATAGCAGTGCTTCTTCAATAAATACATATCTTTGGTGTGTCGTACGTAAGCGAAACTACTCAAAGCAGGGGACTAGATCTTTACGCGGCGCAAATGTTGCGATTTTTTTCCATAAAAAAACTCCTAAAGAAACTTAAAGGCACATTTTAGACTTCGGTCTGAGTTTTTTAAATAAACAATAAAAAAACAAGCACAGACATGTTTAGGTATAAAATCAAATTGTCTGACCGTTAATTAAAGACAACAGTGAGATTAACTGCATAAGAAGTGCTAGAAAAACCAGATTCGAGATGTTTTCGATAGCGTTGAATTTAAATCGTTTTCAGAAAAAAATCAACATAGTAAGGCTACAGGAAATTTTAAAATAAGTTATATTGACATTAATTCATAATAAAACAACATTTATAAAAATCGTAGTACTAGAAACGAACTTTTTGCAAAAGTGGTAATCGAAAAAAAGTAAAGACTTCACAAAAATCACGATTGCAGAAATCAAACTTTCCGCATAAAAATATAAACGTAACACATATTTGATCTTGGATACGTTAGAAACATTTAATTTTTCTAGCTTATAAAATTCTTGTTTAAAAAAAAAAATGGTGAGTTTTTTTTTTTTTTTTTTTGGAAAGTAGGAGTAAACTTCACCGAATTCTTTAATTTTTGCTTTTAACTTTTTCACTGAAAATGGTGAAAAATGTCTTTAAAAATATGCGGTTTGTTGAATTATTGAGAAAGTTAAGGCGTTTCCAAAAAACGCACACACACATTTGAGAAAAAAAAATAGGATGAGAACAACCTAGTAGAGGCTGTTCTTAGTCTATCTAAAGAGGAAAAAAACCGGCAAAATTTATAAGAAAATTTTTGCTTTTGAATCTTAAAAGATTATATCCAGATATTGTAATTGGTAATGAAACGTAATGCCCTTCTCACATGTAACAACACAGCTCACTTTTCACTTTCTTATACAGGTCGAAGTTTTTGCATTCGCAAGTTTTTGCATTCATTCATTCATACACAACTCTACTCATTTGAATATTAATTAATTCAGATATTAGTTCCTTCATTTTTTAGTTTATTGCTTGATTCATTCATTAATTCTTTGATTTATTCATTCATTCCTTTTGTATTTCATCAATTCATTAATTTAGTTATTTTATATATTTAATCCCCCTTTATTCTTTATTATTTTTTCATTTATTTAGTCGTTCATTAATCCCTTAATTTGTTTTATTCATTCATTTACTCAGTCATTCTTTTATTTATTTGCATATTTATTCATGTATTTATACATTTATTCGCTCATTTATTTGATTTGTTTTTTTAAGATAATTTATTTATTCCTTCATTTATTTATTTATTAGCACAGTGGATATTAAAAATGGAAGTATCTACTAAATTTAAAGACGAGTTTCATATTCAAACGGGTAAGTCATGGTGATGAATCTCTAGGAAAAGGGAAAAAGACTCTACCGATATAATCGAATGGACCACGCCAAAACGATTGACAGTGAGAAAGAGTACAGATATCACATACTCTTGAAATGAGCGTATAGTTCGCAACAGAAGAGGTTCCGCGCTGAGTCTTTTTAAATGCTACGGCTCTTTAAGAAAGTAGCACTCGTTTAGCAGGTGAAAAAAATTCTCCGGAAATGAATCTCCGTAAAAGAGTTTTCATCGCCGATCATCCTGCGTGTGGCAGAAAAGAAAAACATTTGATAACACTGCGGGGCAAAAAAATATAAAAAAAAACCTTCAAATGCTTCTGGTATATTTCTTGCTGTTTCTTGTGTATAATGACCCCCCGAACCCATATATGACCACCGTTTCCCCTAATAACGTCCCTCTCGTAGGAAATGCACTCTCCCCCCCCCCTTTTCTTTAGTTTTCGACAGTTTCGTAGCTATTATTTTTATTTGGAGGGAAAGATAGCCTTATATTAGCCATTAATAAGCGATTTTGAGAGGCTAGAGAGGTTCAAATTTCAAAAATACAAACATTCGGAGCAAGTTTGGAGACTCAAGGAGGTATTCATCGTGAAAATATTTTTTAAATGATCAAAACCGATTTTTTTTCCTAAGTAAAACTTTAAAAAAAAAAAAAACCTATATTTTTACTGATGTACTTCAGTTATTATCTTGATAGCTTCTAAGCAATGAGCATGAAAGCATAAATATTTGTTGCGAATCCTTTTTGCCGTAGCCACTTGCATAGTGCGGCTCAGATTAGCTGAGGCTTGACCTTGACAATTTTTACTCTTTCTGGAGCGATAGGGAATGGTGATTTGCGCCGAGTTGAGTTAGGTGAGTTTCGTAGAATATTTGCAAACGTATTCCAACTCAAATCCGCGCCAATAACACTTCACTTTTTCACTGCATTGCACAAAAAAGAGGTAAACACTGTTAAGGTCAAACTTTAATTTATCAGAGCCACACTATGTAACACTTACTGGGTTATTTTTCTTTATCTCAATGATAATATATTTTGAATTTTTAGTGAATGTTCCAACAAATTTTTTTTTTATTATTATTGTTTATTATGAATAGTGCTCTGTGTCGCAGCGAAGGGGGTGTTTTAGGGGTAAAAAACACTCCCAGAAGCCCCGATTTTAACATTGATGCTAATCGGGTGTGGATTCAAAGAGGATGGGGGTCGTGCCCCCCCCCCCCTCTAAAGCAAACAAATATTGCCTAACATTGCATTTTGAGGATCTATATTTAAAAAAAAACCTCCCTTG
Source organism: Uloborus diversus (assembly GCF_026930045.1). Lineage (NCBI taxonomy): Eukaryota > Metazoa > Arthropoda > Arachnida > Araneae > Uloboridae > Uloborus > Uloborus diversus. The sequence continues at coordinate 41,568,506 of NC_072736.1, forward strand.
ACATTCCTATTCAAGTACAAAATTTCACTTTAACCCCCCCCCCCCACCACCATTTACACCAGAAGCTGTCATCTACCCCTGGTGCCAATTCTAAAACATTACTTTTTGATCTATCAAGGAACCCCATAAAATTTGAATGAACCCCGACTTTATCTTTCTATTCTGCTTTTGAATTTATGATTTGTCTTATGTGTGTATCGATTATAAAACTATTTCAATGGTGTAGTTATTCAGAAGTACTTAATAACATTCTAAACTACCGGGCTTATTTCATTCTTTGTAGTGTTTTTGATTTTTACGCAGTCTGGTTTTTTGTTTTTATTTTAAATTATTTTTTATTTTTCACATTTTAGTTAATTTTCATTGACTTAGTTATTATGATTATGATACGGTACATTTCGCAATCTTTTCATTTCATTGAGAGAGTTTGTTTGTATCGTGAGGTCTATTAAGTAACTTGCGGTGGTCCCCCCCCCCTTGCGGTGGTGGTATATTATTATCCTTGAAGTAGCCACTACTGAAGCACTGGCCACTACTGGTGTGTTTACCTTAGGCATTTTCAAGCGCACTATTAGAAACATTTATTTCTACTTTAGAAAAAAGTTTTCGACAAAAGTAAAACATTCCATTTTTCCAATTTTCAATTACCTATTTCTAGAACTCCGCCGAAGATATATGTTTTAATATGCATATCGTCGCCTCAGAGTATGAGTAAGATATCTAATCTCAGGAATAACAATAAGATGTCTTACTGTTGCTTTGAGGCGACGATACGAATGTCACTTAGGGCAGTTCACTTAGGGGGTTTCAGTAGCATTTTTATAAACAAATAATTCAATCGTCATTATAAATTTTTCTACTGTGATTTGCTAAATATGATAAATTGCACAATAAATATATTGCATGGGTTATGTTCAAAACTTATGCTTCAAAAAAATCATCTCACCAGTAAAAATTTAAAAATAATAATAATTTTATATATTGCGTTTATTTTTCTCAAAATAATAAAATAACGAAAATGTTTATTCTTAATTGTTTGCTGCAGGTATATTTATGAATGCATTCATTAACAAAATAAATATTTATAATTTTTTCAAGGAAGTATCGAAAAAAAAGTTTGGACTGCCTACCAGGATCTAAAATCAGTTTTAGTCTTGATTGGAGCAAATCAATAGTTGTGGTGTACAAACATTCCAAAAAGTTTAAAACAGCGTGTCGCCCAAAATGTTTTTTTCTGTCGTATGTTGCAATACACTTACAGTAACTTTTGCTTTCATTTAAAAGAGCCTTTTCATTAAGTAATATTATGTATTGCGCTAAAAGTGTTATCCATATGGTAAAGTTTCAACTGATTCTTCGTTCATTCACCATTGAAATTCGTACTTGCTGTTGCATTTATAAAACTTATAGCAGGAAAACAATCTAAAAAATAATTTTCTGAACACAGACTTTGATTGAAAAGTTAAGGCTTTAGGGTTTTTATATACATAAGGATTCTGAAAGAACTGAATAATATATTATTAAAATGATTTCTGTGGTATAATTTCATAGATTTAAAATGTGCCGTAGATATCCAAAATAAAACGGTGCTTAAGGATCAAATTTCAGGTCATATTTTAAAATGCAAACAGTCATTTTTATATTCAATAATAATAATAGCAATGTATAGCATAATATAATAAGGAAAAAAATACTAATGCTTTAATATTTTTTAAGCAGGCAGAAAACCATTGCTGCCCACCCAAGGGGGTCATAGCGCAAACTGCGCCATTTAAGGGGGTGTTTTCAGTGTAATTTTTCTGTTTTGGGGGCTCTCGATCTTAGGGAAGTGTCTGTGGGGTGTTGGAGGGGTGAGCTCTTGTTCTTGAGGGGAATGGACACCTCTGGGGTCATGGCGCAGATCGCGCCATTGAAATTTTTAGGGGGTGTTTTAGGGTACTTTTTCAGTTTTGGGGAGCCCTTGATTTTTAAGGTGTCATTGGGAGTTTTGGAGGGGTGCGCCTTTGTTCTTGAAGGAGATGGGCACCTCTGTAGAAGACAATGCACAGACGTAAAAGCAGTTTTTAAAAAAATAATAAATTCAATAAAAAAATTAAACATTTCTCCTATTTTTGCATTAAAAATATCGACGTTATCAGATAGAATGCATAACTATCAACAGTGTGTACATGTACTTATTTTAGACGAAATAAGTTGCACAGCATAAGCGTTGAGAAAATATTCATGGTTGCTGAAAAGCTGCTATTGGATGATTTAAAACTTTAATGTAGGTGTGTTTATATTTAGAGTAGCCATCTGTTCTGATAAAAAGCTGCGATAATCTTTGCCGGACATTTTCTCAATGTGGCTCACGAAACGCAAATTTTAGAGCAGTAATGCATATGGGGCAGAAGAACACAAATTCAGCTAGCGCAAAAAAAACTTGCATTCGAGAAAAACAGAAATCGCTAAACACACACATTTGGAAGTAAACAGAAATTACTCACAGGTCCCATATTGACAAAACCATTCCGCTTGGCGACTTCATTGGCGACATCGTTCCCGTGTCGATCTTTGAGCTCGACGAGAAAAGCGTTGGTGAACACTTCCTCAGCCCCGACCACATCACCAGCGGTCATCGCGCCGACCATGACTACCGCCAACAGCCATCCTCCGATTCCCGACCAGGGCATAGATATATAAGCAAGGGTGGCTCCGAAGCCAACTGGGGATCCTCTCTCTTCCTGTCTAGTGCCCTTCCGCTTTTTTGCTGATGTGTCCAGCAGGGAAAAAAACACCTGTACCGTCGGGAATGAGAAATTCTGTGCGGTTATGGCGAGACGGAGAACGAATGCTCCTGGCCTCCGCTCTGTAAAAGGATTGGGCTGGAGAAAGGTGGTTACGTCGGGGGGAGACAGAGGGCGGTGCGGGCTGTGACGTCATGCGCGGGCGCAAAGATTGTTCCCCCATCGATCTGAGAACCTCGTATATTTGTATACTTTCTTTTTGTTTTCTTTATCCCTCATAAGTAGTCTATACGAATTGACGCTTCCTCGATGTTAAGGGGCAGCTACTGCGGGCGGGGATTTTTATGGTGGGAAGCTCCTCCATTCGTGCTCAAAGTTTTACGACATGCAAAATAGTTCATTTCATCGGCGGAATGCAGTGGCTGTGTAATTTATTTCAGCGTTATTTTCATACTTATCATTTTAACACACCGTATATGTAGATGAAAGAAAGCGCTTGTACAGGCAGGTTTATGAGAATGTATCTGGATTTATTACTTAAAAAAACGAAGGTAAAACTTAGTTTAACTTGGAATAAATTTGACTCGTGCTTCTCCCTCAAAGGTGCAAAAGCGAAAAGCATGTTTTTTTATAAGGTTACATTTACATTTATAAGTTACAGAAGTTTTTTTTTTTTTTTTTTCAATCTATCTTCTTCACACTTTGTTTAACACTAAAAATTGGAGCCGCCGTGGCTCAAAGGTAGAAGCTTTGCTTCGAATGCTGGAGGTCATGGGTTCGATTCCCACGGAGCCCTGAGCTTTATTTCTTCTCTTTGGGCTATAATTATTTCTTGTTCTGCCTTTTGTGTTAATGAATAGGTGAAACATCTCAAGGCATTGGTAACCCTTGACTTCAAAGTGATTATTACTACTAAAAAAAGGAAGTAAAATAAGTAATTAAATGTAGAGTAACAAAGTAAAATAGTTAAGGTGACTGAGGTTTTTCAAAATCAACAAATTGAACATTTATTTTGAAAAGTACAGCGCATGATGAAAGAACAAACTTGCATTAAAACATTATTTTTTATTTTTGGCAGTAAAAATGTGCCTTCAAAAAAAAAAGGAAAGTTTTCACTTTTTTTTTTATGGGGAAAAGTGAATATTGAAATTTTTTCGAATGAAGTATTTTCTATTCGTTTCTGAAAAATATTTTTGAACATATTAGTGAGCAAACAAAAGGATAGATAATTGAATAAACAAAAAGATGATGAAACAGTAAACTAATAAATAAATTGATACATGAGGAAAATAAATGAATGAGTAGAATAGAAAGTGAATGGATGAATTAATAAGTCAATTATTAAAGAATGAATGTAAATAAATTAGTTAATAAATGAATTCGTAAGTGATATAGTAAATGATTGAATGAATACACGAAATGAACTGTTTCACTTCGCCCCATGCACTTTACCCCGCATGCATTTGAGTAATTGTGAAAAATATTTAAAACACACATGAACTAAATATTAACTAGATAAATACTGCACCGAATATTAGAAAGTCCCAATTAACATTTAAAATGTTAATAAAAAGAACTTTATCTGTTGATAATATCAAAATAATTTTTGGCATACAACAAAATATTACAATTTGAGTATCCATTTTTGAAAATTGTTTGTATTATCATATACTGTGGTTTTTAAAGGTAATTTTTTCTTGACTGGAATAGGCTACATATGTTACTACATAGTTAAAATATTAATAGGTAAGTGGCACTAAAAGCGGTGAAAATATTTCACCATTTCACTTTGCCACACAACCTCCCCTACATAATTTCCTCACAACACTCAAAAATTGCAAAATTGCATTTCTCCTCACTATCTTCATATTTCATATATACATATATATATATTTGATTGCCTATCAACTCTGCAGCTCGATTGCCGACTCATAACATGTAATTGTGCACTGCCACCAAGGGAACGTCAGATTTATTAATAGGTTTTTTTTCACCTTCATCTCCCACTCTACCTCTACAAAGTTTTGTTAAACACACATACACCATATTGTAATCATTGTACTGTTTTCATTTGAACAACCCCAATACTGAAATCTTATCTGTACATAAAGAAAGACAGAAATGTTTGTTGCATGGGGAAAAAAAAGGTGCATGCTAAACCCTACCGCCTCATTCCCCCTTAATTTTCATGTTCACTACTTTAGCAGTGTATGTTTAATGGCGAGTAAAAGTTTCGTGTGCCATTGGAGAACATGGAACATTTTTCATCTGCAGGCTCTAGTGTAATAAACGTATTAGGTTTAGAGCACGCGGGACTGCTGATGGATACAATTTCCAATTTCCTTTTCGAATTAAATCACAAAACAAATACAGTATTTTATGACTTAGTAATATATTTTGTAACGTAAGTTCGAGTAAAAATGTAAAATTTCTTTTAAAAACTTGATTAAATTTTTATACTGCAAACATTTTGTCGAATAGCGCCATCTAAAGACAACAACTGTTATGAAAGTGACAAGAAGCCAAGGAGCATAGTTTCTGTTTTAACTACATTTTAAAATTCAATGAGACGTGGCGGAGGACATTACATTTTTCTATTGAATTCATCAATAATAATACATTTCAAGCAAGCTCATATACTAGTTCCAAATATTAGTAAACGAACTTGAACAATATTGGTGTTATTAAAAAAACCATATAGGGTAACACCCCCAGTAATTGGCAGGTCACCAGTGATTGGCACTTTCAACAAAAATGTCCTAAAATAAGATTCGTATCCAATCTTTTAAAAGTATAAGGCTATATACCAACTGAATGTACATTTACTTTAAAGATTATAACTTCAATTCCTGTTACTAAATGGTAGCAGTGCATAGTAAAGAGAAACAATTGTGGCTTGTGTGAAATCAGCCATATTTGTTGCAAAAAGCAGCTTCTCCGGCTTAAGGGAAGCATGCGCATCAATCCATTAAAATCTGACTTAATATACAGGGCCGTTGAGATAAATCCGGAAAATGGGACACAAGTATTAAAACTCTTATAACGCAAACAAAATGGATTTATTTTGTACACAACTTTGCAATATTATAGAAAATATGTTATAAAAAGAAATTATTCTATATAGTCGCCGTTAGCTGCCACCACTCGCTCAAGACGTGACCGGAACCGACCGCATGCATGTTTCACCTCCTTCCTGTCCACGTTGGGCACCACCTCAGTAATGGTGGCTCTCAGCGCGTCCTTGGTATTATGAAATTTTGCGTTAACCTTTTCCTCAACTACGCCCCAAAAGTAGTAATCGAGAGGATTGCAGTCCGGGCTGGAGGGTGGCCACAAGTCGGGTGTCCAGTGGTAGGGCACATTACTGTGAAGCCACGCTTGGGTTTTTCTCGACTTGTGGGCTGGCGCTGAGTCCTGCTGGAAGACATAATCTCTTCCGGCGGCCACCATGTCCATCCAGGGCTTGACTACCGTTTCCAATACGTGAATGCATCGGCGTTGATTCTGAGACCTTCTTCAAAGAAATGAGGTGGCATAACATCCCCTTCGCTACTGATAACCCCAAGGACTATGACCGCTGCTGGAAATTTGGTGTGCATGACAATGGGCACTTCTGAAGCATCCACTCAACTGACCTGAAGATAACACCTGAAGATAACCACTCAATAATCTCCTTTGGTGATTTACCGGCACAAAGGGACTCAAGGATCGCTGCTCTTCTGTCTTGTTCCTGGCTCATGTGGTTTCTTGTTGTAACGTGTCTATATGCGCGCGCCTCGTGACGATATGAACTACACATTAGATAACCTATTCGCAAAAATGCATTCAACAACCGCTAGAGGGCAGTTAATAAACAAATTCCGGAATTACCTCAACAACTCTGTATATTTAAAATTTTCGTTGTCAAAAGTTTTGTTTAGATAAAAGGTGTTACTTTAAGTGGGTAGAAATATATTTTTGTCCCTTTTTGGATTTTTGAAACAATGATGGATGCCATATAGTGATGTTTCAGTTTTGCTAGTCCTCAGCAATTGGCACAAGTGCCTATAAACACTAATATGTTGTGCAATATGTCACTAGTTTGATTTCTGATACTTTCGCAGCAACTATATTATATGGGTTCTACTATTGATTTGAATCCTACAAAATATACTGTTAAATTTTTAAGAGAAAAAATATAAAACAAATATGTTTGGCCATCCGTCAGATATTGCGACGGTTCATTTTTTAATCGGTTCATTTTTTATGGTCCCTCAGAATCATCGGGTCAATTTATCTTTTTTTGTGGAAACAGTCATACGAGTAATTCGTAAAATCGAAACTACATACCGACTAATGAAACAGCAATAATCTTGATATTTTTTCCATGCAACACTCCAAACTTTTTTCATTTCTCTAAAATAGTTTTTCACCGTTAAGATGGTGATTTAACATTAATTTAAGTAAAATTTACATCTTTAAATTAACATTAGTTAGGTTTCCTATGATGATAACATTTGTATGTAATATAAAATTGAAAAATAAAGTGATTTTTCAGTTCTATTAACATGTGCCAATTACTGGATCACAAGGTGTCATACACTGGGGCATCAGGTGCCAATTACTGGTGATTTTGGTAACTTTATATATATAATAAAAATATCAATTCAAAAATTTTTTATTTTAGTGAACTAAATAGGTGCACAGATGTGCATTTTTTAATGCAAAAATATTTGCAAGTGAATATATTTTTTCTAAGTAATGAAAACACAGGTAAGTTTAAGGACAAACTCTTAAAGTGCCAATTATTGGGGTCGTTACCCTAAACTCTTAAGCCAGAACTTGCACATGAGTTACTGCCATACTCCTGGATGCCATGCTCCCTGGAATCTCTCAGTTTCTAGTACTGTTGATAGTTTCCTACTATCTAGCTTTCAGTGTTGTTAACTTCTCTCCAATTCCACAAATCGCTGTGTCTTTTGACTTGATTCCACTTCCTCCGTTTTCAGTGCTGTTAACCTCTCTTCACTTCCTCAGCTTCCACTGCTGTTGACTTCAAGCACTTCCTCAGCTTCCAGTGTTGTTAATACCAATGAATTTTTACTAGAATAGTAATTCTTTTTCAAACTGATGACGCCGAACAAACATACATAGCTAGATTTATTCTCTCGCTGGTTCATACCTGGAACGTCGGAAATAAACTACAGTAAAGCCCCTCATAACGGACACCCTTCAAGTGCGGACACCCCTCTTATACGGACATTTTTCAATTCCCTGATTTCAATATAAATAAAATTATTAAATCCTTGTCCTGCGGACACCCCTCTATTGTGGACAAAAAAAAATTGCCCCGTTATTGTCCACATTAGAGGGGTTTTACTGTACTTTGTGTTTTGCTTCTTCTCTTAACTGGATGGAAGATATGAACGATATAACGAATGGAGATATAACGAGAATAAAACGAATGCGTTCAGCGATATAGATTTAGTTTGAAACTACAAAATCAAACAATTAAGTATAACACTTAATTTGGTAGGATACATTATTTGAATCAGGAGATAAATTTTGTAAGTTAATGAATATGCCTTTGGCAAAAGTGTTTACAAGCAGTTCAAGTTGCAAAAATATTACAAAGCTGAAATAGGAGTTTACAAAAAAAAAAACAAAATGTTGAAAACAACTGACCTCGATTGAAAAGTACTTCATGTTGCCTACAAAAACAAGATTCATTTAAAGTAAGAAATAACTACGTCCAAAAGCACAAATTACAGATTACTGCAGATGTGTGGTTCGGCGTTACAAGGAATACTTTTTTCGGATGTAAGCTTTTGTCGGATGTCTTTTCATCCATAAGCTCATTTCTTCTACATTGAAAAGGGCGTTCCTTGTAACACTGAAACACGTGTCTCAGTAATCTGCAATTTGTGTTTTTTCGGCGTCGTTATTTCTTACTTTACTTTTTAGCACAAAGGTCTTACCACTTTAGCACTTTACGCTTTAGCACAAATTTATCTCAAGTTTCATTTAGTTCATGTAAAAGATACTTTTTTCAAAACCACCCAAAATATTTTTGATAGCATGCAACAGGAAATGTGCAACACGTCATCTATGAAACTAGTCACGATTTTGTTGAGGAAAAAACGTACACAAATAGGAAAAACTTTCACTTCTTCTGTTACTCGAAAAACTCGGAACGCGTCTTGCAAACACAGAACAGAATTTTATAGTCAAAATAGCTTTCCGTTTTAAAGCACGCTGTGGAATTTCCCTTTTAACATACGTATTCCACCCGCGCATTCTAAAAATGTGATTTTGTTCGTCAAATGAGATTTTGGCATCATCCTTCTTCTTTGGTAACTAGTTTGCTCTATTCAGGAGTGTATTTAAATAATGCGGTTGAAGACGGATCCTCAAACGAGAAAGGAATAATAATGACTGATGTTTTCATAACAGAACATGGAATAAACGAACCGTTTTCTTTGAAATTGGTGTAAGTCCACTTTTCGGGAAAAGTTAGTTAGTGATAACAATGCTACTCGATTTTCATCTATAAATAGTTTTCTCTCAAAAGTATTCTTCAGTATGTGCGTTAATTTGTCAATATCGATTTATGTTGTTAATTACTTATTTTTCCCTTTTTTAATTTCTAATGGCAAGATTTTAAGACAACTACAGATACAAAAGAGCAACTGGATTAAGAATAAATAAGTTGGCAAAGGAAAAAAATAATAATAATAAAGCAACTGTAGCGAAAGTCTGAATCCAAAAGGCCCCTGCCCTTCCAGTATCGGTTCGCAAGAGAACGATAACTCAGGAGAGAACGGCAAAGTAAAATGCCTAAAGCCATAGATCTCTTAGCCACGAAAATGTGTTTCCAGGGTGCACCACGGAGAGGTAGATCTACAATTCACCCGGTTAATTTCTAAATGAAAATACAAATATGATTGTTTTGAAAGTGTTCTAAGTCTGCTTTTTGCACGAACATAATACTTATGCTCAAAAGTAATATTCCATATTTCCTCTATTTCATTTTTATATGTGGGGCAACGGTGTTAATGACTTAAAAATTTCGTCCGAAAGATTTTTTTACTATTTTAAAATGACACACACCAATATAAAGCTATAGGTCAAGTAATTTTAATACGGTAGCATTATTGGAATAAAGGCTTTTTTTTTTTTTTTGGAAATGTTTTGATTTATTTATTAACGTTACTTTACTTTTATTTTATTTCATTTATTTTTTATTTTATTTATTTTTTATTTCATTTATTTATTTATTTTTTATTTACTTAAGTTCATCTATTTATTTATTTTTTGGACCCATTTAATGAATGTTTCATTAAAATAGTTTCGTTTAATTGAAATCTCATATTTAACATTTCATTAATGTATGAATTTCATTTTTTGTTGACTTTGAAAATGGGGTAAGACTATTTGACGTCATAGAAACTATAAAAATTTTTTTAATTAATATTTCAAATAACTATCACATTGCTACCTTAACTCAATTTAGTATTTTAAAACCATAAAATGAGCGTATTTACGCATTACCAGTATTTTTCAAACCGTTTATATTCAGTTCATAAGCATTTCCTTGTAGTGTAAAACAAACTTACACCACTGTCAACGAAAACAGTTCAAGTAATAAAATTTAACCCACGCGGATTTTAAAATACGCAGCCTTTAAAACATTGTCAAAATATAAATTCAATCTCAGAATTTTTGACACTTTTTTGGCATCTAAGCATAACACTAAGAACCTTTTTCTATAAAAAGACCTAATTAGCTTGTGCCTGTACAAGATGACTTTGCCCGGGGAAGGTGAAAAGCAGTTCCCAACAAATTTTTCACTTATAATCTCTTTTTGCATTATTGTCAACTATTTTACTTAAGCTTCATTGCATAAACGTGTTTATTTGGTTTCAGTTTAAAATAAAAAGTGAAAAAAACGTCTAATTCCAAAAAGTTACTAATGTTTGAGGAGAATTAGAAACACGAATATCAAAGTATAAAATCATCGAATTGATCTTCCAAGGAATACGCCTGGAATATTTATCGCTGGATATCTAATTATTTCTTCTAAGTTGTGAACAATGAGTTGTTGATTGGAATCGTTAAAACGGTTAATCACCCGTTTTGCCGACATTAAAAATTCCTCCCCCCTCTAAATATCTCAAAAAGTGAAATTGAAAGAAGAAAGCAGTGGGGGAGGGAATTTCGTGTCGAAAAAATGGCGGGAACGCCACGTTAAAACAACAAGCACGGGAATCTGTATTGCAAAATACAGGGTGACCAGTAATTAACGCGTTGCAAAGAAATTTCAATTTCTCGAAAACTGTTAGGCGTATCAAGTCCAAACTTGGTGGTTAGTTTCAGTGCACTGGAGGATTTTTTTTTCTTGCAATCTTATTGAGTTGGCTTTGAGTTGATTTTTGTTGTTTTTTTTTTTTTTTTTTTTTAATTGAAAATCGTGAGATATAGCGTTTCTGAGTATTTTCATGGTTCTAACTTATTATTCGAATAACAATAGCCCCATTGTGACTCAAAGAAAATTTTCAACCGAGTTTAAGCTTAAGGCAACGAACAGGCGATCACTTTTGAACGATACATGTTGTTGTTGAGAAATCAGTTCACTCCAGTAATTAAAAGAGAGCCAGATTTTGAAAGTACGTACGTGGTTCATGCAAGACGGCACTTAATAAGCGGATTTTGACTTTAGAGTACCCGAAAATTGAAAAACGTCGGAATTGATTGAGCACCCCAGTCTCCTGATCTGAACACCAGCTATTCATTTTTGCGGGATTATATCAAAGACAAAGTTTACGCCCGATCCAACAACAGCATCGAAAACTTGAAAACTGCGATTCAGCCAGTTATTGAAAGTACAGTAAAACCTGTTAAGTTGACCGCCTTTGTAAGTTTACTACCTGTCTAAGTTGACCGTTATTCTCAGGTACAGAATTAGATCTATGTCATATAATTCAACCTCTATAAATTTACCACCTGTTTAAGAGTCATTTTTTTTAAAGCTGGACAAAGTGAATGGGAGCCTGATAGTTGACACCTTCGATTTTCCTGAAACTTTCAGAATATGTTGCTAGTATTGTGATAAGACAAAGTGTAGCTTCTTTCTTCTCAAATTTGACTTGTTGGCAATTCAGTGGAGGTCAAAGTTTAAGGACGTGAGAAAAAAGAGCTTAATATATGATTCCTTTGCTTCAAAACCAATGAGTGTACCAAGCCAATTTTTTTTTTTTTTTTTTTGTGGATACTACTTGATACTAGGTACATGCTAACCGAAATATTTTGGTCGCTCATTCATGACTTTGAGGGCCAAGGTCAATTGAAAATGCTATTTTTTTTACTTTTTTTGCCTTGTTTGGGCCCGGATATCTGCTAAAGCCGTGAGTAACCCTCGGAAATAAGTATATACCTAACTACTCACCACAGTATAGTACTAAGAAAAACATGAAATATCATGGGTTACTCTTTGCTTTAGTAGTTAAACGGTCTCAAAGTCGATGATTTTTTAAAAATAGCCAAGTTTAGACGTCAATAACTCTGATCGCGACGCAGCAACAACTTTGGGACACAGCTGTAGTTATAGTCCAAGTGGTCTATTTCAAGGTCCAGGTTAGAAACCCATGGCAACTAATAAACTTTTTTAGTTATACGGCCTCAAAGTTGAAAATTTGAGCTATAATTTCATTTTTTTTTTTAAATTACTCAATGATTGGTGAGTTAGTAACTTAGAAAAACATCTGTAATTACATTCAAAGTGATTTAGTTTTAGACTCAGGCCAGAAAACGTTGGGATCTAATCATCTTGCTTAATTAAACGGTCTCACAAAAATGATAATTTTAACATAAAGTGTCAAGTTTCAACTAAGCTAATCCACGAAAACAAGACTTTCAGACACAGCTGTAATTGTGCTCCAAGTGATGTAGTTTTAGAATCTGCTTCATACCCATGACACTTTTAAAATTTAAAAAAAATATTTTTTTAATTCGAACTTTTACTTGTTCAATATAGTTAATAGCACGTGTTGAGTTTTCTCCCTTTTCAAAATGTATTTCTGAATTTTTTAAAAGTTTCGTACTTTATTTTATAGATGGCAGCATTAAATTATATGTAAAACCTATAAAACCGGATAGTAGTGGCTGATGTAGCCATTTTAAACAAACAACACTGAACCGAAGCTTTGAAAGGCGGAGCATTCAAAACAAAATCTATCAACAACCAGCTTTTTTTAAATTTTTAGCAGAGGGAATGTTGGCCAGATATTGTTCCCAGCTCAACTGGGAAAAATCAGGCAACATCTGTTTCATCGAATCATCGCCGAGATCGACAGTACAAGTGCCTGTATTTTTGTCCAGAAATTGAATGCAGTGATGATTTTTTGATAGTATTGAATTGGAAGAACATATAGCTTCAGGAAAACACAAATACATTCAAACTAAAACCTCCTTAGACAATGTGAGAAAATTGTATGCAGAAAAAATGAAAGCTTCTTGCTCTGTAACCCGTACAATAGCCGAAACTCAAATCCCACCATTATCTACTCGCAAAATAATGACTGAGAAGTTGTATGAAAAAATATTCTTTGATGAAACTGGATGGGCATTGCCAGTTAGAAAATTTTCAAAATTTAGCGATAAGCAGAAGAATTTTATGCGTCAGCTGTTTTTGGAAGGAGAGAAGACTTCCATAAAAATTACTCCCGAAAAAGCGGCAAAAGAAATGAGAGAAAAAAGAAATCAAAAGGGAGAAAAACTATTTTCGCCTGATGAGTATCTGACGACTCAACAAATTAAGAGCATGTTCTATCGCATGGCGTCTAAGATGAAAAAAGGAAAATTTGTGGAACATGATCAGACTCTTGAAGACAATGAGCAAGTAAGTTACTATACATAATGCATTCGCATTGAAAATTTAAAAATCTAAGATTTCCTTTTGCTTAATAGAATCGAAATATTTTTTTTAAAATAATTGATTAGATAAATATAAGGAAAACTTATTAGCTGATAATAGCTTTTTTTTATAATGGTAACCTTTAAATTTGAGTGTCTCTATCTTGTTAAACTTAAGTGTACTTTCCCTAGGAAGAAGATAGAAATGAAGTAAGATCAATTCTCCAAGAGATAAGGGCATTGGAGCTATAGGAAAGCCACCTTCATAAGTTTCAAATGTAAATTTTTCTCCATGCAACTCCAAACCTCGGGTCTGCAAGAGCAAATCTGTGCTGTATTTTGAGTTATATTTTGCCTTTTAAGTTTAGTAAAAAAAAATATTTATTTACTTTCAATTGTTTATTATTCATGTATGCAAATTTCTACTGTACTTACTTTATTGTGCAATTGAAATCCTATTTATAAAATACAGCATTGACTTATTTTGATTATAAAATCAAGAATGACATTAAGAAATAGGAAAATTGATTCTTTTGCGCAAATGAAGAGTGAAAAAAAAGGTTGTATTTGCAAAAAAAATTAACAAGTCCCATGGGTATATAATCTGGGTCAAAAACTGAATGCTGGGGACTGAAGCTGTAATTACAGCTGTGTCTCAAAATTTTGACTCGTGGATTAGCGTAGTTGAAACTGGACATTTTATGGGTAAATTATCATTTTTGAAACCGTTTCATTAAGCAAGATGATTAAATCTCATGGTTTTCTCACCTGAGTCTAAAACTACATCACTTAGGGTATGATTACAACTGTTTCTCGAAGTTACTAACTCATCAGTCATAGAGTAATTGAAAAAAAAATAAGTTGAATTTATAGATCAAATTTTCAACTTTGAGACCGTGTAACTAAAAAAGTTTATTAGTTGCCATGGGTTTCTAACCTGGACCTTAAAATAGACCACTTCGACTATAACTACAGCTGTGTCCCTAAGTTGTTGATGCGTCGCGATCAGAGTTATTGACGTCTAAACTTGGCTATTTTTGAAAAATCATCGACTTTGAGACCGTTTAACTGCTAAAGCAAAGAGTAACCCATGCTATTTCATGTTTTTCTTAGTACTATACTGTGGTGAGTAGTTAGGTATATACTTATTTTCGAGGGTTACTCACGGCTTTAGCAGATATCCGGGCCCAAACAGGGCAAAAAAAGTTTAAAAAATAGTATTTTCAATTGACCTTTGCCCTCAAAGCCATGAATGAGCGACCAAAATATTTCGGCTAGCATGTACCTAGTATCAAGTAGTATCCACATAAAAAAAATTGGCTCGCTACACCCATTGGTTTTGAAGCAAAGCAATCATATATTTAGCTCTTTTTTCTCACCTTCTTAAACTTTGACCTCTACTCAAGGGCAAACAAATCAGTTTTTAAAAAAAATAAACTTCACTTTTTCTTATCATAGTACCACTAACACATCCTGAAATTTTTACGAAAATCGAAGACATCAACTATCAAAAGTGTCCAAGCTTAAAAAAAATGACTCTTAAGTTGACCACCCAACTAGTGTACCACAAGTGGTCAACTTATACTGGTTTCACTGTATTGAAACTTCGATCCTTCAGAAAGTGATACAAAATTTCACCATTCGTTTGCGCTATAGATATGGAAGAAACAACGAACTTGTATGAAACTGATTCCCATTTGTACCATGTTTTAGAATTTAAATACAATTTTTTAAACCAGTAGTTTTCGAGAAATTAATTTTTATCACCAGCGCGTTAATTACTGGTCACCCTGTAAATACTAATGCGACAAATTCCGTGCACTTTTGAATCCTTTCGTTAAGCTTCATTGAAACCACGCTATTTAATACTGTCTTCTGTGAAACTTTGCCCAACTTCAAACTTTTTAATACATTTGACTTCAAAACAAAATAGAAATCCCAGCGGCGTACAATCAGTTTTCAAGTTTTTATTTAAAAAAAGAAATTGCCAACACTGCAACATCTAACTTCTATATTTCTGAACGGTGCCCCCCCCCCTCCAGTTATGCCGACGTGAAATCCCCCCCCCCTCTGTTTTGCAGTTTATACCATACCTTTTAAAACATAAAAGGGGGAGAAAATTTGAAATGTCTGCAAAACTGGTGATTACTGGTTGGAAGCTGCTTTGAAATGTTTGAAACCTCTTTCGCACCGGGTTCTATAATATTCTATGCAATATACTAAATTACAACAATTTTGTGACGCTTTGCAATAAAACTAAGGATTTTGTAAAAATTTGTAAACTTAATTTTTCTAGTTGTAATTGCACAACTTTAGCAAAAAATAAAAATAATAATAATAATAATAATACCATGCTTAACATTTCTCATGTGGTTCAAAGTTACCCTAAGTGACAAATTTTTGGAACAGGTAAATGATTCATTTTCAATGTTTTTTATAATTATTGACTTTTAATTTTTGACAAGCATTAATTTAAGTTTTTTCGTCAATTATATGCCGACAGTTGCAATAACACTATTAGAAAATGAGTGGCGCAGTAAAAAAAAAATCGAAAAATTTGCCCACAATGACTTAAATACACAGTGTGATCTAAAAATACCCAAACACTTTAGGAATAGAACAGATAAGCGTCATGATATGTTTTGAAGCTAATATTTACTCAAAATAGGTTGGTTGGTTCTATTGATTTTAATGGCGCAAGAGCCTAAATAGGCTATACTGCGCCAAAGGATAGTTTTGTAAATCAAAGAGAGTGGAAAAAACCAAAAGTGTAAAATTACTTGAACTTTAAAGGACACAAAACGCCTGGAATTTAGAAGACAATTTTCCAAAGAAACAAGAACGAAGTTTTGAATTTTGAAAAAGAAGCCGAAAGAATCAACTGTTAAAAAATTTTTAAAAGAGCAAAAAACACATATGCAACAAAACAAAGAGCAGACAACAATATAACACAGGGACAAAGACTAAATTAAAGACAAAAAGCCAATCTCCTGAAGGAAAAGGAACAATTGGGAATGAGGAGTGTCCCCTAGGAGTTCCTTCAAAGATGGATGGAAGTTTTTAAAAAATTTGAAACGAATATTATTGAAAATGGAACTATTGCAAAGGATATGCAACACTAATTGACATTACATATGTTGCATATTGGAGCTGGTTCTCGACAAAAAAGTTGTTTATGTGTGAATCTGGTATGACCAGTACGAAGCCGAGATATTATAACTTGTTATCTTCTGGTGATCTTCGATGATTTGAAACCTTTCGTTGACGGCTGGATGAAGTGCAATTTATTTTGCGTTTCTCCGTTCCAGGATCGCTACCAATAGGTGTAAGGACTGTTAAAAACAGAAATTTAATTTTTTTGTCATCGAAAGGAATAAGATCATCGACAAGGTCACTTGCATCCTTGGCAGCTGCATCATTGCCTGCAATGCCAACAAATCCAGGAACCAAGCACTCAAAATATTGGGTTGTTCGGAAAGTCATTTCGTTTTTTTTTTGGGGAACATGAAAGATAGTTTTCGTATAATGAATAAATATTTTATTAAATTATATATTGGCCATTCTGGTCCAACACCTTTTGCCATCTTTCTGGCAGTAACATAATTCCCCTCTCATAGAAGTTTTGGTCCTTGCTGGCAAAAAACTGGTTCAAGTGGTTTTTGACATCTTCATTTGAGGTAAAGGTTTTGCCATCCAAAAAATTTTGCAGGGACCGGAACAAATAGTAGTCGGAAGGCGCCAGATCTGGAGAATATGGTGGATGTTGCAGTACATTCCATTCAAGCTGTAAAAGTTTTTGGCGAGTGACCAAACTTGTGTGAGGTCTCGCATTATCCTGGTGGAACACTACACCCTTCCTGTTGATTAATTCGGGCCTCTTCTCTTTAAGTGAATCATTCAATTTGTCCAGCTGATGACAATAGACTTCTGAATTAATCGTTGTATTGTCCGGCAAAAGCTCAAAAAAAAAACGATTCCTTTGACATCCCACCAAACGGAGAGCATCACCTTTTTTTGGTGAATGTTGGCTTTTGACACGCTTTGAGCCGGTTCATCTTTTCTGCTCCATGACCTCTTGCGTTTAACATTGTTGTATACAACCCATTTTTCGTCCCCAGTAATAATCCGCTTCAAAAATGGATCATTTTCTTGACGTTTGAGGAGCGAATCACACGCGACGACACAAATTTCGCTCCGTAAGGACATGGGGCACCCACACATCGAGCTTCGAGGTTAAGCCCATGCCTTTCAAATGGCCATAAACAGTCGAATTCGACAAATTTAATCTCTCACCGATCTCTCGTGTGGTTATTCGCCGATTTGCATCAACTAATGCCTTTATCGCATCTTTGTCAGCTTCGACCGGCCTTCCAGACCGTGGTGCATCTTCGACATCAAAATTGCCGGATCGAAATTTTGCAAACCAGTTCTGGCACTGGCGTACTGTTAACACGCCTTCTCCATACACATCCGTCAATTTTTTTCTCGCTTGGACAGCATTTTTACCTTTTCTGAAGTAAAAAAGTAAAATATGACGAAACTGCTGCTTATTGCTCTCCATATTTAAAAGGGCACCAACCAAAAATTACTGCGTAGAATTAATAGAACTTTTTCACACACAAGCCTTGCAATATCAGCTCTCAAGACATATAATGGTTATGCGGCTTAAGTGTGAAGTTGGTTTCGAAAAAACGTAATTAAGTCCATTGACGGGAAAAAACGAAATTACTTTCCGAACAACCCAATAGTATCCATTTAACTCAATACAAGGTTTTGAACGATCAGCCAGTTTATCCATAGACTTTTTAAATTTGTTTTTGGGAATGTTCTTTAGCACCTGTATCACAGTTGCTTGAATGACAAAAACATCACCGCCAAAAGCTCATTTTACTACAGTTTTCATATTTGGGAACAGAAAATAGATTTGTGTCCTCGATCCTTTTCCGTATTCGCCTGATCTATCGCCGTGTGACTACTTTCTGTCCCCGAAACTTATTAAAGTCCCTATTAACATATTTTTCAACGAACGAATGAATAGTTAGATGAGTAAATCAATAAATGAAGAAATGAAAATGAATTAATAAATGAATGAATACGTAAGTTACTTAATAATGAATGAATAAGTAAATAAAATCTCCTATTTCATTTTGTTTCATTCACTTTGTCCAGCGTGCACTTGGCAAATTCTATTAACCATTCAAAATCAAAACATACCTGAACCTGTTATTAACTAAATACGTACGTCAATGAATATTAGTAGATCTCAATCGTGACTCAAAACGTTTATTTCAAAAACTTTATCATTTTATAACTGCAAAAAATATTTTTGATAAACCGCAAAATATTAGAATTTGAGTATCAAATTTTAAGAATGACTTGTTTAAGTGCATACTTCGATCGTTACAGCTATTGATTTTCAACTCGAAACAGCTATGACTTAAAGAGCATAGTTAAAGTATTGATAGGTAAGGTGGCGCTGGAAACTATAATCCCACATTCCCCTACTTGATGAGATTTTAACTCGTAGGAATGTTTCTGTTAAACGAAAATTTGCTTTGACCTTTTGAGACAAAAATATTGCCCTTCGCATCCGTCGAAATCCTTTTAATCTCTTTTGCACTCTGCTTTAAATTTCAAATAAAAACACAGTAGAATGAGTTCTTGAAGCTTAGAGTGTTTGTTCTATGCAAATGAAATACTTTCCTTCAAGAGATGTTGGAAAAGAAAAGAAAATATGTTTGAACTGCCAAGCTGAATGGTTCTAAATACCAGAAATTAAAACCTTCGCAAAGTCTTTTCACAAGAAAGTTTTAAAATGCACTTTTGTTTTTTTTACGTTAAAAGTGCTGAGAAATTAATGCAACAATAAAAGATATTGCTTTGGTGATACTAGAATTCATTATTACGTGGATTAATTCTTACTTTTACAAAGATGTCTCTTAAGACCTATTTTCAGCCTTACAAATTAAAATGGTTGTGCGCGTGTGTGTGTGTTTACTTCCTTTTACAAAAAGGAAGTATTGTATCCGTGAAAGAATTTTTACTCAAGAATCGGCCTTAATTTCCATTTTGCTAACCCGGGAATGAATGTTGAGTTTTTTTTTCTACCCGACCACACTTGGATAAGTGCTTAAGAACGTATAGACACGTGAAATATCCATTATGACGATTCCCGAGTTAATTACAACGAATTTTCTCGTGACTTCTGTATGTATGTGCGGATATGCATATGTGCGTATGTATGTCGCATAACTCAAGAACGGTACGTCATAGAAAGTTGCAGTTTCGTACGTTGACTCCTAGTGGGGTCTAGTTGTGCACTTCCCTTTCTGGTTGCATTCGGATGTCCCAAAGGGGGTCTTTTACACCTTTTTGGGGGAAAATCACTGCTAATTTCAATGCAAACTCAAGTGGTGTTATAATTTGGTAAACACTTGGTGATATATCGCCAAGCTTTTGGTCGCCAACTTGGTGACAAATTTGGCGAGGTTTTTTAAAAATCTGGTTTTATTTTGGTCACAATTGGTGATATTTAGTGAGTTAACCATTGAATTGCATTAAAATTGCCAATATTGGAAAAATTCATCTGTATAAAGCGTTACGAAAGGCGCACACATGGAGCATTTGTGAGCGAAAAAATACTTGGGCAGTTTATTTTTATTTTATTTTATTTATTTATTTATTTTTTCGTATCATTTATAGTGCTAAGTATAACAGTTTATGAAATATAAATTGTTAAAACCCCGGACACTCTTTTAAGCTAACTCCATATATTATTCGAGAAAATGAAAATAGCTAGTACTACCCCATTGGGGAAATTTCCTTAAAGGAGCTTTTTTAAATTTTGAAGCTTTTGAAGGAGTTTCTATGTTTTTTTTTTTTTCACTTCCTTTAACAAAAAAGGAAGTAATGTATTAAATTGTTAATGTAAAAAATTTCCATTCAAAAATCGGTCTAAATTTCTATTTTGCTCAACCCCTACTGAATGTTGTTTTTTTTTTTTTTCCGACCTGACCACACGTGCATATATAGCTAAGAACGTGTAGACACCCGAAATATCTATTTTGACGATTCTCGAGTTACGAGTTTTCTCGTGACGTCTGTATGTGCGTATGTATCTCGCATAACTCAAAAATGTTATGCCGTAGAATGTTGAAATTTGGTACGTAGACTTCTAGTGGGGTTATTTGTGCACCTCCCCTTTTACTTGCATTCGGATATCAAAAGCGGTCTTTTACACTTTTTGGGGGGAAATTCAGTGTTAATATCAATGTAAACTCAAGTGATGTTATAATTCGGCGAACACTTGGTGTGTGCGGACCATGATTTTGGTCGTCAATTTTTGTCGCCAAGCTTGGCCATATATCGCCAAGTTAGCGACAAATTTGACGAAAAAATATTTTGATATAAATTTAAACCTTTTATTTTCTGTTTTTTCATTAAGTTAGTGAAGTGCATGTCACACATGAAAAAAATATTTTAATATTCATATAAACCTATTATTTTCTGTTTTTTCATTGAATTAGTGAATTGAATGCCATACTTGACTTTATCAAACATCATTCGGCAATGACGACTTAGTGGAGCGGAAGTATAGCGCGTTATTCCATAATAAGTAGGACGCAAGTTCCAATCAGGGCAGAACTCAAGAAAGAAACAAAAATCAATATAAATCCCAATTAAACTTTTAAAAAATAACTTACAAAGTATAGAAGCGTAAATTTTAAACTATTATTATTATTCCTATTATTTGCTTTACAACGCATTGCTTTGTAACTTCCTTAAGAATTCATCATATTTCTTTTAATCTTCATATATATATATATTTTATTTACTATAGGTGAAAATATGTAAAGTGTTTCCTTGATTATTACAAGGCACTATTAGTCTTAAAAGGGTGTAAAAAGAAGTCATGCGATGCACACAACAACTCGTTCTTTTCATGATACTTCCAGAAATCAGGAGGAAAAGTAAATTAAAATACAGACCACGAAACCATTGCTTAGTTTGGCATTAAGTTTTCATTCAACACATTTTTACTTCCTTTTACAAAAAAGGAAGTATTGTATTCGCGAAAAAAATTTCACTCAAAAATCGGCCTTCATTTCCATTTTGCTCGCCCCAGAATGAATATTGTGTTTTTTTTTTCAACCCAACCACACGTGGATACATGCCTAAGAACGTACAGACACCTGAAGAATCCATTTTGACGATCCCCGAGTTAATTACAACGAGTTTTCTCGTGACGTCCGTATATACGTATGTATGTGCGTATGTGTGTATGTATCTCGCATAACTCAAGAACGGTAAGTCCTAGAAAGCTGAAATTTGGTATATAGACTCCAAGTGGGGTCTAGTTGTGCACCTTCTCTTTTGGTTGCATTCGGATGTTCCAAAGGGGGTCTTTTACACCTTTGTTGGGGGAAATCATTTCTACTTTCAATGTAAACTCAAGCAGTGCTATAATTCGGCAAACACTTGGCAATATATCGCCAAGCTTTTGGTCGTCAAGTTCTGTTGCCAATTTGGCGTTTTTTTTTTTTTTTTTTTTTTTTTTTTTTTTTTTTTTTAAATTTGGTTTTAACTTGGTCATATTTAGAGAGTTAACCATTGAATAATCACATTAAAACTCCCAATATTGTGAAAAGTTATCTGTATAAAACGTTTTCTTTGCTTCAGTTTGCAACAAACTTGGGGTGAAAATACTTAAAGTGTTTCTTTGCGCACTCCGAGGCACTATTATCTTTAAATTGGAGTAAAAGGAAGTCATGTGATGCACACACATCAGCTCGTTTTCTCCTAAGGGACTATCTACGACTGATGGCACTCGAAAAGGGTGGAGGCGAGTTCGTTAAATTGTGGAAGTTTCTGACAAAGGGGGGGGGGGTAACAAAAAGTGTGACATCATGCTCATTTTTATGAGAATATGCTTATGAAAAATAGCGTGACACGTGACAAAAGGGGAGGGAGGGTAAGATGTATTGTGACACTTTGTGACAAGGGATCTAATATGTGGAAAACAATAAAGCCTTTTCCTGCATGTTAAACATTACCAAGACATTATCAAATTATCATGCCGTGGCTTGAGATTCATTGTTGGTGACGTCAGGAGCATTACTCGATCATTGTTTTTACGTCGCACCAATTGCCGCCCACCCTGTCTAGTGGTCAGATGAGTCTGATTGCGACGGGAAGGTTCCAGGTTCGAATCCCGGCTCGGACATGGATGTACATTCTCTCTCTTCTCCTTAATATGTGTGAATGTGTTGTTATGCTGTGAATGGTTGCCTGCCCTATAAACGGGTCCTTGTGGTATGTGTGTACTGTGGAAGTCGAACTTCGCACCAAATAACAGTACAGTTGGAAAAGTGAAGCAGCGCACTCCATGTTGCCAGCTTAGCACAGCTCACCCCCTCCCTCCCTGCGAAACCCTTAGGCAAAACCCCATTTCGATTACAATAACATTATTTCTTGTTGTAGAAAATATAGTGAAGTTTTTGTAGCTGAAGTATCAATTCCTATTAAATCCTTATATTTATCTTGTATTTCATCAACAGAAGTATTTCATAAAAGTTGCTTTTGATTTTAAAGCCGCTACTGTTAAGGGGGATCACTTACGCCTTATAGCGAACATGGGGGCAAACGGGACCCCTCCTCTAAAACAGTGCAAAAAATTCTGATGTAGAATGCACTTTAGGTTAAACTATACATGAAAGCTCAATGAGCATAAGAAAATATTGAAAACTAACCTGGAAACACTTCTTTGAAAAATGTTGCTTGAACTTCTTTTTTTTTTTTTTTTTGAGCAATTACGATTGCTTATTGCTTTCATTTGACCGTCCTTGATGTCCGGTTATTTTTTTAGAATGGACCAGGGGCCTCTGCAGCACCGCCGTCCACCGGAGGACGGAGCTGCTCCTCTGGTCCTATGCTCCTAGCCTCCACTAGCAGCATTGTCCACCGGAATCCCCTCCTCTTAGGCGGTCGCGTCCATGTCCTGCATACACACACTTCTACATACACATACGTCTACACACAAACAAGTCCTTACACACATACAAACACGTAACCGCCCAGGAGAAGGGGCAGGCTTGGAAGAACATGAGCCGTTTCTAGAAACAACAGCCTCCAATGAGTAGCGTCCTGTCGCAACTCGTGATTGCGAAAAACATAATTCGAATTCAAAGTGCCAGAATTCAAATTAGATTTTTTTTTTTTTTTTTTTTGAACAATCACGATTGCAAATTGTTTTCACTTGACCGTCCATGATGTTTGGTTCCTTTTTCAACCCCACCGTCCTCTGCAGGCGCGACTTCTCCCGGTGGCAACAAGTGAATGGGGTAGTAACCAATGAGTAGGGTCCTGTAGCAACTCGTGATTGTGAAAAACATAATTTCAATTCAAATTTTTAAAATTCAAATTAATTTTTAAAATTCGAAAGTTTTTTTTTTATAAGTTTTACGACCTTTACCTAGAAAAAAGTTCCACGAAGCCCAATTATAAGCAAGACCAATCATTGATAAGTATACCAAAAGTATAAAAGCCACGTATATTTCAGTTTTAGAGGGTGATCCATTTTCCCCAGTAATCCACTTCCCCCCAACCAACCCTAACCAACATTCACTAACACAACTCAAATACTGCGAGTGAAAGACTTTTAATGCTATTCGAAAAAGCAAGTAATCTCATCATTTAAAAAGCTGTAGAAGTCTTTGAGAAAGCAAAAAAATATGTTAATCAAGAAACCGAAAACTAATGGATTTTTTTTGTTTCCTACTTTTAGGCGGAAAAGTTTCCCCAAGCAAACTATTCCAATTTAAATCGTTATCCACTCTTATCAATTCTAGTTATCCTAACACTACGAAGAAATTCGAGAAATGTTTATGAAATTTCCAAGTTCTGCTATTAGTACGTCGAAAAGCTTATTTTTTTTTCTATTTTTTGAAGCAGCTTTTCACAAAAAATTCGGAAGAGTTTTTTTTCTTTTAATTCTTACAATTTATTCATTTAGCTTTAAAGATTTTTCCTATTAGCTCTTAGGATCTTTCGTTTTTGATAATTAATTTTTTTTTTCATCGGTTCTTAGAATTTCAACTTTAGTACTTAAGTAATTAGATAATCCTTTTTAAAGTTTTCTTGTGCAGTAAACCATTATGACTCTCTCTTACTCTGACGTGGTAATGAGGGGATGTAAACGTGCGCCTGACTGGTGGAAGGCTTTAAGCATTATCCAAAACAATATACATAATAGTTTAATCGAAACTATATTGGAAGATAAAAAATAGAGAAATATAAAAAACAATATATGAGTGTATAAACTAAAATTTCAAATTTTCGCGAGCCAAATTTTTCGCGAAAATGAAGGTATCAGGGATTTTGCGATGTGAAAATCTCGCTAATTTAACATAAAAATAATGAAAAGTTGCATTCATACATAAAGTTGAAATTTTTGCGAGGCTAAAATTTTTGCGATTACTATGAGCTAGCAAAAATCGCAAAAATTAAAGTCTCGCGAAAATAAGTGTTTTTAGTGTTTGAAAAATTCCAGAATAGAACGAATAGTCAGTCATCATTTTCAGATACAAAATCTTACTTTTTCTTTAAATCACATTAATGAACTATAAAAGTATGTTATAACATGGAATTGAATGCTGCCGTGAGAAGGTAAAGAGCAGTATCTGCAGGAATGAGTTTTGGAGACCTTTGAAGAAACGCGTTTTGAATTTTATACTAACAATAAGGAAATGTTGGAATAAAAGAAAAACTTTGAAAAGAATTATCTAATTACTTAAGTACTAAAGTTGAAATTAAGTCTTTTTCGTGCTTTATTTTCAGCGGAAGTCAAATAAACAAGCTTGTAGAATAAAGCTAAAATGCAATTGATGAAAAAAAATGTAAAAAAAAAAAAGGAGAGGAGGGGGGAATGAAAAAAATTCAGATACTGCCCTTTACCTTCCCACGACAGCATGACTATCTTACACGGTAGGCAAACTATTCTCAAATATTGGCTCAACAATTTACAAACACGGTGTTTGAGCAATACTGCCGTGTGCAGGTAAACGGCAGCATCTGCATAAATGAGTTTTCGAGATGTTTGAAGAAACGCGTTTTGGATTCAATACTAACAATAGGAAAACGCTGGAATTAGACTTTTTTTTCTTTTTTCGCTCTTTTTTTCATAGAAACCAAACAAGCAAGCTTGTACAGTAAAGCTAACGTACAACAGATGATAAAACTGAAAAAAGAGAGAGAGAGAGAGAAATTTGCAGGTACTACCCTTTACCTGCCCACGGCGGAATAGCTGTGATAATGGACTGCATATTTATGTGGAAGAGTGCTGGTCGATACGGAGATGTCTATATTTATGCGAAAAAACTTGTTAAATACGACAATTGTCCACACATCAACTATTTTCAAGTGCTTAATTAAAAAGAAAAAAAACGGAGTGAAAGATGCATGATTTAAAATTTTTCTGCAGATAAAAATTGTCAGTACTGAGTTATTCTTTTCAAAACACTAACAAATTTCGGAAACGTTCTTTGATATAACGGAAACGTTTCCGAAATAGTAAAAATCCTCCATCCAATAGCGAACTTCTTATCTATTCAGAAAGCTTTTTGTTATTTAAAAAAATCTAAGGAGCGGGAAGTGTTGACGCAATGCTTCGAAACGCATTTTATCCTTCCAACATAACACGGGCACCAGTGATTTGGAAGTAACGAGAACGTATTTTTTCTTTTTTCCTTATCAATGGTAGCTGCAGTCAGCAACTATTAGCATTGGATTGCTTGTTATTTCATGTCTAGAGAGTAGTAATATATGTCGAAGCTTTGTTCTGCCTTTGCATTTTGGACTCACTTTGATTTAGACGATTTCCGCAACACCGCAACTATTAGGTTAGTTAATAACGCTTAGCTTCTTCAGAATTTTCAGTGCGGCTATGATTAAACATATTGTGTGTTCAAGCGTGAATAGTTTCAACATTCGTGTTAATCTATACATATAATAAAATAAGATGTTTGTGTGTGTGTGTGTGGCGCGCTTCCCGGGAAAACGGTAAGGCCTAGAAAGATGAAATTTGGTATACAGGTGCAGTTTTTACTGAAGATGTGCACCTTTTAATATTTTAATTGAAAAAAAAGTTATTTAATGTTTAATGTGTTTTTTTGCACTTTTTACTTCACAGACCCCGAACCAAACGCACCACACAAATAATTTTTGCACTATAGTGTAGGAAATTTAATTTTAAATATGATGAATGAAAACATTTTGAAAATTGAGCAATTTTTGTATTTTTTATGAATTTTTGAAAAAACCTTTAATTTGCGCTTTTCCTGGTTTTATTCTTTTCTAATATCATCCTGCGAGAAGTATCAAAGCCTCATTTCTGAAACTTAAGTTGGTAATAGTAAAAACATTTCACCCTCTTCAGAAGAAAAAAGTTCTCAAAAATACGCAATAGTTTTTTTTTTATAGTTTTTTTAATGCTGAACACATTATGTCTTTCCACGCATCGGTCGAAGAAAACGTTCTTCAATCTTTTATGCCTCTGACGTCACTACTTGGATTTCAATTCGATATTTACGATGGAATCTTAATCGCAAACGATGTTAATCTTTTTTTTTTTTTTTTTACAATATAGCTTACTTCTACATTTTATGACGTGTGACCACGTGTTTTTCCGGCGGCGCTTGCTTTTTTTTCTTTCCTTTTTGTTGTTTTATTTAGGGATTGCATTTATTTCTTTTTCCACCCCCCCCCCAACAAGCAGGACGTTTTACTGTATCTTTATTACGTTAGATTTCATAGTTGTGCGCATTTAATTCAATAAAAACAGCGAGATTTTTTTTCTTTGTCAAACGCTACTTTTTGCACACTATGGGGAATTTTAGAGATAACTTTTTTTTGCTGTACTTAACTAAAAAAGCGGTTTTTTTTAGTGATCTTTGTTTTTATTAGGAAATGGGTGGGAAGGTTAAAATAAATAGAGACGGATAAGAAAATTTAGAGGTAGATCGTAAAGATAGATAGCCTCCGAAGGCGGCAATCTTGGCGTAAAAATGTGAATGGCACAAAAAAATATAAGCTGGATTGATTAATACCGCAGCCAAATTTATTTAAAAAGCCACCGAAGGGGCGAACTTGAAGTAAAAAGGTAAATGACAAGTTAGTCAAACAGCTGCCGTAGGTGACTGCTTGCATAGAAAGGCGAATGGCGTAAGAGGGCGAACCAGCTGGTTACCGCAGGCGACTATGATAAAATAAGATGTTTGTGTGTGTGGCGTGCTTCCCGGAAAAGCGGTAAGGTCTAGAAAATATTTTATTGAAATTAATAATGATATAGATATAGATTGGTTGATACCGCCACGAAATTTCTTCAAGCAAATGCCGAAGGCGGCGACATTGGCGTAAAAAGGTGAATGATCATATTGATATATAGAGAAAAACATTGATTATACCGTCGCTAAATTGTCTAAGCAGCCGCCGAAGGCGGCAACCTTGGCGTAAAAAGGCGGACCAGCTGGTCGCCGCAGGCGGCTAGTACTTTATAAAACAAAACCGTTTGGATTACTTGTCCAGTTGCGATGGAGATACTTAGATTTTATTCCGCTGATGTTCACTTGTAAATATTAATGAATATTTTATAACATGTTTTTATATAAATTTACATTTTTTGTTGATATGCACTTGATGGGGTTAAAATTGTAAATGCTATTGGATTTATCGAATTACTTTAAAGTTATCCTACATACCTATATGCGCAGTGTACCTATGTACTATTTGCTGTAACCAATTGAAACTGATAAATTACGCAACAGAAAAGTTAGGATTTATATTTTAAAAGCAATCACAGAAAAGTTATTCCGAAATACTCGAAAACGGTTTGGAAATACAAACATTGATTCCAAAAAAAATAATTGCCGAATTCATTGAAAATATGGTAATGCAAATGTTTTCTGGTATTGTAATATGCTTCATAAAAAATGTGCCAGTATTATTTATCTTTATTTATTATTATTTACATTCATTTAAAAACATTTATACCATTAGAAAATAACCCAGTTATCTAATAATAAGCAATATGCGTAGTTACGCAATTATATTCATTTGCTTATTCATTTTGTTAAATGTGGTCAATAGTAAAAAATTGCTTAACATTAGTTGCTCCGTAAATAACATTTCCTTTGCGGATATACTAAAGTGTAATATAGGACAGTCATGAGGAATGAGTCAGTGGCAAAAATGGAACAGCTGCAATTACATGGCGAAATAAAAAGCAATATTATTTCAAATTGTCTAATAGAGTCCTTGTTTTAAAAGTGATCATTTTTTTAATACTATGTCAATTATATGCAATGTACATAATTATCTAGAGAAGACAAACGGGGTTCACCACGCAGACCGTGTCATTGACATTTTCAGGGTTTTTTTTTTTTTTTTTTTTATTTTAAGGAAGGGGGGCACTTTATAGCATTTTATGGGTGCACCATCACCCTTGTAGTGGGGGGGGGGATTCTCTGATATATGAAATGGAATAATCATGTCATGAGTGTGAATTCAGTGATCTAATAAATGGAATTAATAATAAATTTTGCGCACCCTATAAAAAAATTTTAAAAAAATCAGAAACCTATTTTGATATTGATTTTGATTAAATATTTGTATTTTTGATAAACTGGAAAAGGGCAAGAAAAGAAGAATCAACCCGAATGATTCCAGCAAGGAGCTTTGGTGTTATATTTAAATTCATCAATTTCTCTGGTGGTACTTTTCGATACACTTTGTTGTCAGAAAAATTGACTTGGCGTAGAAAGCGAAGGGTAGGTAAGGTCTATCAAATTTTATCCGAAAATAAGTTATCAAGTTTGGTATATTTTTTTTTTTTTTTTTTTGCAAGTTCTGTATTAAAAATACATTATGCTGATAATTTTGTCGTGAAAATGTTGAGAGAAACTGAGGTTTAAGGTTACTTAACAAAAAATCTCATTTTGAGAAAGTAATCTTCTCCTGTCCCTCGACGCCAAAGAAATTGAAAACTTAAACTTATTTTGTGATTAAGAATGGAACTATTATATTATTTCATAAATTTTCTATAATTTATATTTGCATATGTTATGCTGTTAATCATGCTAATTGTCATTAGAAATTCATTTAAAAAAATCAACAAATGTTTTTAAAATTGCTTGTTAAACAGTTTTACTGCTGTTAGATATGAAAGAATTGAAACTGATATGCTACGCAACATTATAGTTAACATTTTATATTTTAGGTAAAATCACAGAAAAAGGATTCTGAAATACTCGGAAACGTTTTTGAAAATTTCATGGAGGATTCCGAAATACTCTGAAAGGTATCTGAAAATTTAATGAACCGCAGATGCACAATATACTCAGAAACGTTTTCGTAATTTACAGAAAGAAGATTCCGAATTACTCAGAAACGTTTCTGGACATTACAGAAAGAGGATTCCGAAATACTCAGAAAAATGTTTTTGAAAATTTCATGAACCGCAGCTGCCCGATGTACTCCGAAACGTTTCCGGATTTTTTTTTTTTTTTTTTTTTTTTTTTTTTTTTTTTTGCAGTGATTGCAAGGCTAAATTCAAGCAGCAGAATCAATTGGGGCTGTCCACAAATGATGTCACGTGTTGAAGGGGGAGGGGGGTCGAGAAATTTAAACATTTTGTGACAAGATGGTGGGAGGGGGTAAGAAGACGTGTGACATCCAGCATTTTTTTATCAGGATATGTTTGTGAAAAATAGCGTAACATGTGACAAAGACGGTGAGAGTAAGGCGAAGTAAGAAAGTATGACACTTTGTGACAAAGAGGGGGGGGTCAAAAATTTGGAAAAAAAATGTGACATCATTTATGGACAGTCCCTTAGCGTTAAATTTCTTAATTCTTAAGTCAACTGTTATATTTAGAGGCATTTACATGGAGGAGCCAACATTTTTTTTAATTTTAAGTATTGTATTCCTTAAATCTAGAAAGTTATTTCTCAAAAGAAAAACTAAAATACAAAACAAAATACTTCACAGAATAAATGTACGACCTAGAATTCATTACTCTCCTTTTTTTCCTGCTCAGAAACAATTATAACATAAAAATTTCACTACATTATATTTAGATTTAGAGACAAATGGAAAATAAAAGCATAGTTTAAGTTTTATTTCAAAATCTTTAAAAATTCATTATTTTTACATCTGCTGCTAGAAATATTTCATTTCACAGGAAATACTAAGTTTACACTTTAGTATTTTATTCGCAGACTTTCATGCACTTGGGGAAAAAGAATTGTTTCTTTTTGGTGTTTCAAAATATTTAATGATTTACCGGGATTCGATAAAAAATACCTATTATATACATAAAACCTTTTTAAAACCAATGTTTTCCGATTAAATTTAATGGGAATATTATGGAATCCATTCTTAATTCTTCAACTCTTTTATGATTATTAAAAATTTCAGTGCTCGGATGTTATTATAAATAAAATTCCTGGGAAGAAATAATTTTTAATTTCATTAAAAATGGTCTTAGGCATATATTCATGAACAAAGAGAATGTGTGCTGTTGGGCATTACTAATAAAAATGTCTCCAGAGAGAATAATTTTTTTTCTTGACGCAGTTAATATTAGCTTTTGTATTTTCATCTAATACATTTGTAGGATTAATTTGGAATACAGTGAAATGATTTTTTTCCCTAAATAGACTGGTACTGGAAAAGTCATCAGATGTTACCATGTAAGCATAGTTCATGGACCATATCAGAATACCTTTCTTAAAATAGGAATTTGGGGGGGGGAGAATGCCTATAAATAACAAAGGAAGTAAATGACATACACAGCCAGCTCAGCCAATTCCCACCGAGGACTGCAGTTTCGTGCTTATTAGCACTCATCAGCCCGGCATAGGAGTGACTGAGCTGGAGGTGGAAAACCTCTTAAGGAAGCCTAGAGTGCCAAACAAACTGGTAGCTAATACAGAATTAGCACTGACCAGACGAGTGACCGAAAGCTCAGTCACTCCTATGCCGGGCTGATGAGTGCTAATAAGCACGAAACTGCAGTCCTCGGCTGGAATTGGCTGAGCTGGCGGTGTATGTCTTGTATTTCTGCCTTAGCCCTGGCTATAGGGTGGTAACTTCCTGAATACAGGGAAGTAAATTTTAACAAAATTTCTGCTGAGTAAGATTTTTGAGCTTTTCTAGAGAAAAATAGGCATAGGGTAAAAGCACCAGTAGTCGGTCATTTAAGAGCTCGATTGTTGATTTTTTTAACCTATGAATTTCAGCAATCAATGCAACAAATAAATATTGTAAAACGTTAGGATATACTTTTCTGACAATGATTCACTTACTTGTTTTAGAAATAAAAACATTTTTATTTTAAAATAAGGGTTGTAAAAATTAGAAAATGCTCCATATCAGTAGTTGGCCATAGAAAGTCAGTGCTCAGCCATGTACGTGCCCAGTCAGTCGTCTTCGTAAAGTTTATCTTTGCATTATTTTTCAAACTGCAACCTGTTTGGATATGTGTTTATTATTCTACTATATCACTTACTAATATATCATATTCTGCGAAAGTACAAATGAAAAGAATAGAAAACTCTGGTTAAACCGGGGGAGGGGGTTGTGGAGGGGGGAGGCAGTTTGAAACCTTCCAAAACATGAGAATTTGGATCCCCCCCCCCCCCCCTTGATGCAAAAAGGTTTATGCATTAAATGTTTATGATAACATTAAAAGAGAATAAAAAAGTAGAACTCATAACCGATAAAACACAAATTAATTATCGATATGATTGACTCTTAATTAGTCCATGTTCATTTAGAGCGAAACTTCAACATGCGGATAATAAATCTAAAATTGCAAATTTGGAAATAATTTCACCTCAAAATAATGCAAGAAAAAATCTGTTCAAAAAGCACCAAAACGATTTGCAATCAAAGAAGCATCTGAAACAGAATTTATCATGAAAAACAAAGGAACTTTGTTGTGAACGAACTGGGAAAAGATGAATTATGTAGGCAGGTCCTTTTATTTTTTTATATTTTTTTTTTCCAAAGTTTTTTTTTTTTTTTTTCCCCAAACTTTTCCGCGCGGGAAAGGCAAAGGATATCAATCCAATGCATTTTATCGGGGAAAAAAACATCAAAATACAAGCAAAAAGGCAAAATTACACTATGTTTTGAAAATCCAGAGAGGATCAGTGGGGTCATTTCCAAAATTTTAAAAGTATTTTTTTCTGAAAGAACATGCTTAAAAATATAGGACCTAACCATTTTTTAAATAATTTGACTAAGTTTAATATTTAAAAAAAAAATTTTCAATCCGTGCGATTTTATTGTTTACGCTTCTGCCGGTGACATCACAAATGATGAAATGCCATTCACAGTTGTCATTCGCAGAGAACACAATGTTTAACTTACTCTTTACTCACATGTTCAATTGTTTATTCACATGTACTGGCAACGATATGGTTGATAGCAAGCATACAGCGCAATATTTAATTCGCTTCTTGATTATCATAACGTGGAAACGCGGCATAGGGGGGCCTTATGCCAAAGGACATCATTTGTGACGTCATAAAGACCACGCCTTATTTTCAAAATCGTACATTTAAAAAAATTAATTAGAAATTAAGTGTTGGGAAAATGAAAGATTTTTCTCGCTCCATGCATTTTTTTTTTTTTTTTGCTTATTCTATCAATTTCAGTGACTAAAAGTAGTACTTTTGACTGATGGAAACCACCCCATCGCACCCTCCCTCCCCCCCTCCCCAATTGCCTAAACGACGGACGTGTATGTAGGGAAATTGAAATTGAGAAATGGAGGATGTAATGAAGATATCGTCGCCTCAGAGCAACAGTAAGATATCTAATCCCAGAAATAGCACTAAAATATCTTACTGTTGCTCTGAGGCGACGATATCCTTACAGCTTTCAACAAGAACACTAGTAAAAAGTGAATAAACCGAAATGGAGTTAGTAGCTACGTAAAGCAACTTTAAAACTATATAATTTTTTAAACAAATTCAGCATAATTTTAAAGAAGAAATAAATTTTTATTTCCTAGTGATGAAAGTCCAAGGAATTAAATATTTGTATGTAGCAGTAATTTGTAAGAAGCAGTAATACGAAGTGGTGCCAACATTTGGAATAATTAGCCTGAATAGAATACAGACTTCTCGAACCTTTGGTAAAGCAAATAGTTTAGCATAATGAGCAATAAAAATAATAATCACAGATTTAACACTCATCGAAATAATTTGAGCTTACGTAACTATTGAAGCAATAAATTTTAATTCCTTACAATTGGAATGTTTATTAACTGCCGAATGAATATCAATTGAAAACAAGTCATTAACGTTATAAATTTCATCAACGTAAGATGTTTTGATAAGAAAAACGAGAAATTACCATATGTTAATAACAAGTTAAGTATTAGAACGGACGGAATTTACAAAACCTGTTTTCGAGAATCCTAAAATAAAATTAACATTAGAAGCAATAAAATGGCGAACCTAATATTATTTTCAAAAATGTTAAGGCACAAAATTTAAGCATTTTCTTTAGAAGAAATAACGTCAGAAAGGGAGTTTTCTCCTAACACAACTAAATTGTCGCTGTATTTCAATGCTTCATTTTACTTACGAACATTAGAAAAGCCATATTAAGAACGAAATCTGGTGGGAAACTGGGCGTCGAAATTCTCATCCGCAGCTCCATTATTTTAAAAGAAATTATTTTAAAAAAGGCTGATCACTAACAGTAAAAATTTCAACTTTTTCGGTTGTTTATGGAATTTAATCTTTAAAATTTATTTGATCTTAAATTGTATTTAGAGATCAACTTATAATGTTATTTATTCCTAATTACTCATTAGAATGTAAGCATTCAACATTTGAAATACAAATTCAGCAAATGAAAATGGCGGGTTAAATCATATTAAGGCTTTGTTTTCTCTGTTTTTGCATAAACATTATGAGGTTTCGGGATAAAATCTTAACATAATTTTACTGAGAGATTCAATTTGTGAAAATGCAAATACAAATACAAATGCGACGACTAGCAACAGGGTCTTGGTCCAGATAGACTGGTCATAGTCAATTTATTAGTCCTCAATGAAGATCAATGGCCCTCTTAAAGCCATCCATCCCCTTGCTCATTACCGCCTCTTCCGGTAAGCTGTTCCAAGTGCCCACAACCCTACTAAAATAGTAGTTTTTCCTTATTTCCAGGTTACCTTGAGATTTGAATAGTTTAAAACAATGATCCCTCGTCCTGCTTTGGGTGCAAAAATTTAATCCATTACCATCATTCATTTTGATAAATTTTAACAACTGAATCATATCTCCTCTGACTCTCCTTTGCTCCAGGCTTTACATAATAAGCCTATTAAGTCTGGTATCATAATATAAATCTGAAAGTCCCCTTACTAGTCTAGTTACCCGTCTTTGAACCCTTTCCAATACACAAATATCTTTCCTCGGATAAGGCGACTGGAACTGCACAGCATACTCCAAATCGAGTCTTACTAAACTCCTATATAAAGGCAGAAGAACCTAGACCTTCTTAGATTTGTTTGAAATAAATCTATTGATAAACCCACTGTTGACTTCGTTACTTGCAATGCTGCACTCTTGACTAAACTTGGAATCCCGATTTATTAGGATACCCAGACCAATAACATTTTCTGCCTGACTAATGACTGAACCCTGTAAACGATAACTCGTACGCTTATTTCCATGACCTAAGTGTAGCACTTGACATTTCCCTACATTAACTGCCATAGCCCGCTTATCTGCCCACTTAGTAATTTAATCTAAATCGTCTTGAAGCTGTTTTACCTGTTCTTCATTTTCTACAATCCCCATAACTTTTACATCATCAGCAAAACAATTCATGCCTGAAGAAATATTCTCATTGATGTCATTCATAAAAATAATAAACAAGAGAGGCCCAAAAACTGAACTCTGAGGAACTTGGCTTAAAACATCACTAGTTTTAGAATGATTTCACCTCACAACTACTCTTTGTTTCCTTCCAGTCAGCCAATTTCTAACCCAAAGTAAAGTTTTTCTTCATATTCCTATATCAACTAATTTGATGAGAAGAACAACATGCGGTACCTTATCAAAAGCTTTTTGAAAATCAATATAAACAACATCAACACACTTTTTGTTATCTAAAGCCAAGGTAACCTAGTCGTGGAAATGCAATAAATTAGTAGCAAACGATTTAGTTTTCCTGAACCCATACCGCAAACTAGTCAACAGACTACTAGTCTCTAAGAAATTCATAATATTAATTTTGATCTAAGTTTCGAAAATCTTACAAATCACTGAAGTCAAACTTACAGGTCTATAATTCCCAGCATTGCTTTTAGACCCTTTCTTGAAGAGCGGCGTTATGTTGGCCAGTTTCCAGTCCTCTGACACTGTCCCGGAGTTATAAGAAGCATTGAAAAAGTATTTAAAATAACATTCACTAATTCCTCTTCACCTTTAACTAAAATTTTTGGGTGAATATTATCTGATCCCGGAGCTTTAGTTGCTTTATTTCTTTTTCAAATGAAATAGAACCTCCTCCCTGGAAACCACAAAATCCTCAAGCTGCATAATAGCTTGGGTCTTGCTAGTGTCAACTGTTGAGATACAGTTATCGTTAAACACATAGGAAAAAAATATTAAGGACATTTGCAATATCCCTATCGTTTTGGATTAAATTTCCATGCTCATCAACCAATAGCCCAATTTGACTATTTCGAGCTTTCCCAAAATTATCGTAAGCAAAAAATTTAGGATTCACAACAATGTTATCTGCTAGCCTTTGCTCCAATTCCCTTTTCCGTACCAAATACTTAAAATTTCGTCTTGCCTTACAACACTGGAGCCTATCTGCACTCTGACCAGTTTCCTTAAACTAATGAAAAGCCGCTTGCTTATCATTTAGAGCTTCTTTAATCTCCCTAGAGAACCATATGGGCCAAATTTTAGTACTAACACCTTTTCTCTTAAATGGAACATAATCCCCAACTGTTTTTGCCAGTTTTTCCTTAAATTCCGTCCACTGCTGATCTACGTCGCTATTTTCCAATCCTGACGAAAAAACCTCTCTCAAGCTCTGCCTAAGTGCAACAAAATCAGTGTTTCTAAAACTGGGCACAAACCTAAAACTTTCATCTTTGCACCCTTCAAATTCAATCCAGAACCTAATGCTGTTATGATCACTATCTCCAATATGATCCCCTACACACAACCCCTGAAAAGAACTTCCTACGTCACAGAAAACTAGATCCAAAATCGCCTTCTCTCGAGTCCCCTGAGTTACAACTTGACCTAAGAAACAGTCACCAATTACTTTTAAAAAATTCCTCTTCTCTGCCATTACTAGGATAAAAATTATCCCAATTGATACCCGGAAAATTGAAATCCCTCATTATGATGACAGATCCCTTTCTGAACATGTCACAAACAATGCGAAACATCTGTTCATCTTGTCCCTGGCTTGAATTAGGTAGACTATAAATGTTTCCAAAGCGCATTTTTTTTGCCCTTATTGCTCATCAACTCCAGCCAAACCATATCAATATCAGTTAGTTCATCATTTATGACCAATTCATTGCAAATGAAATTGTCTCTGACATAAAATAAAACCCCACCACCTCTTTTGCCTACTCTATCTTGTCTAAAAATATTATACCCAGCAATATGTAATAAATCTACATCAAATTCGGTAGCCCACGTCTCTGTAATTCCAATAACATTCAACTTCTCATCTATAATTATGCTTTTCAATTCTTTCATCTTGATCCTAATACTGCGAGCATTGGTACAGTAAACTTTAATCATGCCCAAATTGCTTTTATTTAAAACTCTGAAAGTTCCTAAATCACAATTGTTAAAATTACTACTCTTGTTCGACACTTTATTTCCATTTCTGGAAATACCCAAAAAATTTTCTTCCTCTCGATACCTGATGCTTGAACTATGCCACCCCCCCCCCCCCTTCAAACTTAGTTTTTTGACTCCGAAGCCCCTAAAATCAAACCATTAACCATTTTGACCCCTGTAGAGCTCAGGTGCAGGCCATCCCTAGCAATCCAATCCCGTTTACAATGACTCCCTACATCAATGAACCTGATACTACGCTTTTCGCAAATTGATTTAAGTAGGAGGTTCATATACCTAGCACATTGATTTAGCCAACTCCTATGCATTCCATACCTGGGAAGCAAACCAACCACTTAGACATTGGTCGAACAGTTGTTTGCTTTGGCCAACAGGGACTCCCATTCCTTTGAAAACTCCTCATTTTTACTGTGTCCTACATCATTTGTTTCTACCCACAAAGTAACCATATTCTCCTTATTCAATGCCCCCTTTTTTTCAGCAATCTTATTAACGTCTTTCACCCGAGCCCCTGGTAAACAACTCCTAGCCACCTTTCACTTTACACTCCCAACTGTATTACCCACCTCCCTTACCATCGAGTCCCCCAAAATTACACCCTCAGTTTCTCAGTCTGGCTCTTTATTTGAAACTTCCCCCTTTATCTCTGGAATATTTACAGTACCCTCTACAACTAACCCACAACCTAATGCTAACTGGGCTTCCAAAGTTAGCATCCTAACTCTTAATTCTGAGAGTTCAGCACATTTAGTGCAAATATAATAATCCTCAAAAACAGACTAATCCTCCCCCTTATACAGGCAGAACATATGACATACGTTACAAGAGATCCACCTCTCTACAGAACCAACAAATTCTTTTCCCGCTCTCTGCAATTTTATTAAAGAACTATCTGTGCCTTTGTTTTCTAGTACAACGAAAATCCTTTAACAACATAATATAAAAATAAAAGTTAACCCAAGCGTGAATTTAACTGCATAAATAATAACATAATAAAACGCGATTTACAGCAAGAACACATTTTTAGAAGCATTATATTAGAAGTTCCGTTTTGTTGTTACAGTGTCGGAATCATAGCCAATTAAGCTAAAAAACAGCCTGCAGATGAACCTTGAGTTGCGAAATACATTTTATGGTGACATTTATAGATCTAATAAAGAGACCTAAAGATAGACATTGATTATC
The DNA here is from genome assembly GCF_026930045.1 of Uloborus diversus. Classification (NCBI taxonomy): domain Eukaryota; kingdom Metazoa; phylum Arthropoda; class Arachnida; order Araneae; family Uloboridae; genus Uloborus; species Uloborus diversus. Next base: position 41,607,219 of record NC_072736.1, read on the forward strand.
TCTTTCTAGAAAGATCAATTAAAGCAGACTTCATTTTCGTGCATTTATTTTTGTATTTAACTCTTCTATGGAGGTTCGAGGCGTAAAAATGAATATTAACTATTTTTCTGTTTGCTTAAAAAATAAAAGAGCCTAATGTATGCATTGATTAGCTTGTTTTGACCCAAGACCTGATTTGATTTTTCTGCTTTCATTTTTGAGTTGAACTCTTCTGTGAGCGTTTGAAGCATAAAACTGAAATTGCTAGCTATTTAGATGCCAGGGTTTTATAAAGTCGTACGAGGCATAAAAATGAATATGAACTATTTTTTTCTGTTTGTGACATTTAAAAATATAATAAAAGAGTCAAAGGTACGTATTGATTAACTTGTTCTGACTCAAGACCTGATTTGGTTTTTCTGCATTCATTTTTGAGTTGAACTCTTCTATGAGCGTTTGAGGCACATAATTGAAATTGCTAGCTATTTACATGCTAGGACTTTATTAAGTCGTACGAAGCATAAAATTGAATACCAACTATTTTTTCTATTGTTTTCTTATGACAGTTGAAATTGTTATAAATTGGCTAAGGATATATGCATTGGTTAACTTGTTCTGATCCAAGACCAGATTTGACTTTTCTGTTTTTCTGTTTGAGTTGAACACTTCTATGAGCATCTGAGGAATATGATTGAATTCTCAGCTATTTAAATGCCACATCTTTATAAAGTAGTTCGAGGCATAAAATTGAATACCAACTTTTTTTTTTACGATATTAAAAAATGTAATAAAAGAGCTAAAGGTATGCACTGATTAGCTTGTTCTGACCCAAGACCTGACTTGATTTTTGTACTTTTTTTTTTGTATTGAACTCTTCTGTGATCGTTTGAAGCATATAATTAAAATGGCCAGCTATTCAAATACTAGCTTCACCAAACGTAGCATCTAAGATTTAAATATTTTATAGTGCATTTACAGATCTAGTAAAAAGGACAGCTTGATCTGAATTAGTCACAGCTGATATGATTTTCATTAATTGACATTCGTTTTAAACCCTTCACTGTTCTATGAACGTTTGATTTGTAAAACTGAAATTGTTTAACTGCTATTTATTAAATTAGGGCTTACTTGATAAAGATATGCAGGTCACTACATTGAAATATTTTATGGTGAAACATACAGATCTAAAAAATAAGTTAACGATAGGTATCGATCAGCTTGTAATGGCGGTCAAAATTCTGAACACATTGGAACACGTTTTTAAAACTTTGTTTGCTTAAAAAAATTCTATGTGGCACAAAATACAAACTAGTAGAAATAAATTTTAAAGAAAATTTAAAACTGAACGCAACACAAGAAAAAAAATTCAAATGTGAGACACAAAAAGAAAAAAGTTATAGGGTAAAAGCTCCAGTATTCGGCCATTTAAGAAATCAGTTGTTGAGTTTTGTTAACCTAAAAATTTCAGCTATCAATACTACAACAAAAACAATGCAAACCTTAAAGCTGTACCTTTCTGATAATGATTCACTAACTTGTTTATGGAATAAAAATATTTTTATTTTAAAAACCAAGATACTGTTAATACGAGAAAATGCTCCAGTAGTCGGCCAAAGAAACCCAGTGCTCGGCCATGCATGAGCCAGTAGTCGGCCGTTTCATTTTCCTTACTCTTATGAGGTGCAAGTGAATAAATTTGAACAAAATTAAATGCGAAACTTACAGCACAGCAGTGTACTTAAAAAATTAATTATTTCAGTAATTAAAAAAATTTTCATTCTGGATGTCTTCATAACGTTTATCTTTATCATTATCTTCTAAACTGCAATCAGTTTGAGTATGCATCTAATGCAATATTTTTTTTAATTATTTATCTTCTACATCGGCGGTTCTCAACCTACGGGGGGGGGGCGCGTTAGGGTATATATAAAGCTTTGAACAGTTGAGTTAAATTTTGTGTGTAAACTATCTAGATTTTTCCTTATTTATTAGTTTTCAGCTATCCATATCAGCTCCATTCTCGAATTAGATTGCTTGCATTAAGCACGAACGGAAGGAGAGGAGGGAGGGTGACCTCTTATCTGTCTTCAAAGGGGTTGCAAAGCCTGAAAGTTTAAGAACCCCTGATCTACGTTATTAACTAAAATGATATCAAATGCTGCGAAAGAAGAAATTTGATGAATGGAAGAGACCCGGGTTGAACCGGAAATTTTTTGGGGGACTGTTTGAAAACTTCCAAAAGATGAGATTTTTGACTCCCCCCTCTCCCCACCCTGGCACAAAAAAGTTTCATTGTTAACTGTTTATGTTAACATTAGGACTGAACGAAAGAGTTGATAGAACTCATGACCGATAAAGAGCGAATTGCTGATTGATATGATCAAAGATGAAAACAGTCGGAAAAAAACAGAAAATTTCCGAAAAAAACGGAAAAAAAACCGTTTTTTCCGAAGGAGTAAATTTCCACTTCGGAAAAATTGAAAAAAAAATGAATGTTTTCAACTTTTCAGGATTTTTAATTGAAATTTTCAGTAAAAAGTGATTACAAATTTCTCACGCTTAAATTCAGATGCCATTTCCTCCCCCCTCCCATTTTATGTTAAAATACTGTCTAACATTAATGCAAGTTGTTGTATGACAATATAGTTTGCATATAGATCAAAAAATGTTCAAAAATCCTTTTTGCAAAAAAGCTTAAACCAATAACTTTAGAGAAGAATTTCTTTTCCTTCTTCATAAAACAAACCAGCATAACTTTAATCACAAAACTATGTTTCTGCTGACTGTGCGAACCAAATGTACAGGGTGCGGCAAAAAAAAAAAAAAAAAAAAAACGGGCAAGCAATTTTCCATGAAACTTAATTAAAAATAAATAAATTAACAAAACACTAAAAATAATAATATGAGAAGACCTTTAGCAATCAATAAATTTAATTGGTTTCAGACTCGCACGACCCTTTTGCAGTAATACAGAGATGCAACTGCTTGTTGAAATTTTCATTCAAGGGCTCTCTGCAAGTCCTTTAATCAATCCTATTCCTTATAAAGCAATTGGTTTAGAGAGTTCAATTTTATGTGTGTTTAGGATAGACCTTTGACTCCAAAATAGGCCATACAGTGTAATAAATGGGATTGAGGTCGACCGAGTAGAGCGTCCACTGTAAAGATATCATGTCAAAAACAATGCGCCTTGCACCACTCTTGTCTTTTTGGCCATATGAATCAGTGTGGAGTTAAAGGAAAATGTCCAGTCTCTACAATACTGAAGTGCTCTTAGGCCCACAGAAGTACAATAACTTCTAAAATGTCCTTCTGGTTCACTTTTTGATTCATTTTATGGTCCTCATTCACAAAAAAAAACTAGAGATTTTTTTGTGTCGCTTGTGCTGATTCCATCTCAGACCAGGCCTGACTTCGGATTTTGGCGATATCTAACACTTTCTAAGGTGCTTGGAGTGTCTACAGACCAAATCCTATGGTTGTGGGGGATATGAGACGATTGAACGGTAAATCAGTGAAAGGTATCTCTTCCGGCGTGGACTTGCGGCCCGTCTCAAACGTTTCTAGCATCTTTAGAGTCATACAAATGCCTGAACTTTTTGGAACTCGTAAAACTTCTGTTTGAGCTGTTTTTTCCCTTAGTCCCACTTATCGGTCATGTGTTTTCATCTTATGAACGACTTCTCTCGCGGAAACCCAAGGATTTCATTGAACTCACTTTTGAATGACCTGACGATTAACTGAAATGTTCACTGTTCGTTTTTGTACACATTCCCGACTATCATTTCCAAGCCACTTGAAACAACATGCCGTTTCAAATACTATTTTTCGAGGGACAACAAGCAAACGAACTGTCGTTCTACTTGGTTAAACAACTTAAAATAGCAGGTATTTTGCTTAAAATTGTAAGAAAACCGAAAAACAATACATAAACCAGGTAATACATTGTAAATTATTTTCTATTATAGTGAAAGACAAAAATAAATTAAGCACTCATTAAAATGAAATTACCTTTCTTCCATTCAAGGATACAATTTTTGTCCAATATTTTTTTTTTTTTTTTTTTTTTTGCCGCACCCTGTATACTGCCGTGCTAAGCAAAAAGGGAAATTTGCAGTTGTGCTCAAGCTGAGATATTGTATTTTAAAGTGTGGCTCTTCCATATATTTGATTCAGATGTATTTTTTTTTTTTTTTTTTTTTTTAAGAATTTTTCAAAACAATAGTTTTTGATCAAATGACCCTAAAACATCTTATTTATTTCGTAAAATACGAAACAGAGAAGAAATAGGTTATAATGACTCAAATTTGTTCAAAAGTGCTGGTATGACTACTTTCACTACTGTGCTTAGCACGGCCGTCTGAATAAATTGAAACTGTAGTTTTGGTTCAGCTTAAGAAACACCAGTTTAGTTTTGATTTGGTCTGAGACTGGATTGGAAAAAAACTCAATAGCTTTCATTTTCAAACAGTAAAGTAACATTGTATTATTATTTTTTTTTCAAAAAAAAAAAAAAATCATTTATCTTCGAAAGTCGAAAATTTCAATTAATACTTCAAGTTTCAAAGGCAATATAAAATTAAAAATTTAATTGTTACGGTTAGACACACATTACCCAATATTATTGGTTGAATGACGACTTGACTTAATACTGGTGTTTGATCATGAAAGCTCTCAGTTATAAAACAAAAAGATTTTTTTTTGTTCTAATTAATCTTACCTTTATGTGTATTTCTGTCACCCTGTATATGTTCCAAGAAACACAGAGCCATTAAGAAACCCTAATTTTATTCATAAAAAAGTCAAATTTTCCATTTTTTTCCAATTTTTCCCGAAAAAAAACGGTAAAACACCGGTTTTTTTCCACCATTTCAAAATTTCCGGAAATTTTACATCTCAATATATGATTGACATTTGACTAGTCTATGTTCATTAGAAAGAAACTTCAACATACGGGACACAAAATTAAAATTGTAGTTTTGGAAATAATTTCACCTTAAAACAATAAAAGTAAAAATCCTTTTACTTAAAAGATTAGTAATCAAGGTCACGTCTAAAGCAAAATTTAAAAAATACTCCACCTCACATCCCCCAAAAACAACATCTGGGATTAATCTTCAGGGCCAACGAGAGGACGTGTCAGCCTATAGTCAGAAACTTATAATGGGGATTCAAGTTCAGCAGAGCTTTCAACTAGGTCAAACTTGTTAAAAGACGTAAAAATTTTTTTTTTAAATACAAGTCACCTAGCTGCGTGGCTCTGTGCGGCCGCACGGGCTGCACGGTCCTGGAGACGCCCCTGAACAGCAGTACAGTCGAGTCTCGACTTACGCGAGGAATGCGGTCCAAGACCCCCTCGCGTAAGTCGAAATTTCGCATTGTGGAAAAAGGTATACGTAAAAACTTTTATAAACATACCCAATTATTTAACACACTTGTAAACACAACCTCAAACTGTTTTAAACGATTCCTTAACTATACATTACCATTTCTTACATCAAGAACGGAATTTTTATTTCTATTTTTTTTTTAAACGTTTTTATTCGACATAAAATACTGTTACGATGCAAAATCAATAATCAATGGAAAAGAAGGACATAAAATAAACTAGTGTAGCACGTACGGTGTACTAATAAAATAATGCACTTTATTGTACTGTACAGTTGATACAGTAATGATATTTGTAACTTAAAAAAATGAAGATGATGATAATTTAGGCTGCGTGATCAAACCGTTTTTCGAATAGATATTTTAAATACAGTTGCATCGCTTTTTCTTTTATAACGTTTCCATCTATGGCAACACCTCTGTTCCAGGTTTACCCGAAGTTACAATGCTGGGGCAGCTTCAATTTTCATGATTTTTGCGATTTCCTTAGACATTACTCGGAGAACTTTTACGGATTTCCTTTTCTTGACTTTTAATTGCGTGTATGGAAGAGTCGCTCATACCTGTCGTGTTACCTTACTTTAGATAAAACAGCGGTGTTATAGGTGTCATTACATTTCATCAATTTTCACATTTAGAATGAAAAAAATTAATGGAAAATGAGGATTAGTATATTTATATGTATGCACTAACAAAGCAATGTTTAGACTAGTTAGTGATACTTAAGAAATGAAGGCTCCTTTGCGAAAAAAAAATATTTTTAGTAACCAATAACAAAGTAGATACTTACGCACCATGATTCCCTTCCGAAAATGTTCATGTTGCTGGCGATTAATTTGCGTTAGGTCAAAAATTCTTTACTGGGGAAAAATCGCGTTATAGCCATTTCGCGTAAGTCGAATCGCGTTGTAGCGGGAGTCGACTGTAAATTTTTTCTGAGTATATATATATATATATATATATATATATATATATATATATATATATATATATATATATATATATACATATATATATATATATATATATATATATATATATATATATATATATATATATATATATGACTTTTCTTATTTTTTTAAACAATTTCACTTATTCATGGTTATTGCTAATAATGGCTAGTACGAACAAGTTCCTCGAATTTTTGGCCTTTCGCATTAACCGAATTCAACTGTAGTTCATAATTTTAGCAACTGTAGTTGTAGTTCACAATTTTAGCAACGGTAGTTGTAGTTCACAATTTTGGCCACTACCTCGTGTACTCTGTAACACACTTTTGCTTTGAAAATAAAACTATCCTAAAAGTAGTTTTTGAAGAAAATACGCAGATGGATGTTATTGATTTTTGGAAAGAGCGAAAGGCCAAAAAGAACCAATTAATGAAGCTCATATGCGGTGAGAAGTATTTTATATGAAAGAAAATAGTTTTAGCTCGAACAAGTTGCTGAGTGCGTGAGTCTGTTTTAGAACTCATTAGGTGGCATGAAACTGAAAAAGAAATAGAAATGTTTACTTGCAATAAATTAGTTCTCGGCAGAGTAGATTTTCTTTCAACGTAATCACTGCCTGCGAAAGATAAGAGGCTCTTCATTAAGTAAAATGTATATACATTCATTCAGAGTGGCTTCAAGCCACAATTTCTCTAATTTAAAGAACCCCACTCATTATTTTAATACTTTTATTGTATTTGTTGATACAACATGGAAGGCACACTCTTAAATTATTACGTAGTCATCAAAAACATAGAACAAATATTTATGAAATCTATTTAAATGGATTATTAGCCTTGTTCGAAGCTACCCTGCAATACAGGGTAATTTTGGGCCACGCCAAAAATGGGATGTAAAATTGTACTATTTTAATAAAACTGGTTCAACTTTAATGCAATAAAATAGAATTTTTAAAAAATATAAAAACTCTTCCTTTTCGTACTTCCCAACATCTTAAGAGTTGTACGGGGTGCGGCAGTTCAACTTTCTTGTTTGAAAACGCAAGAAATACTTTTATTATGAATCAAAACGTTTAAAGTGTTTTTTATAATGTAAGTACGTATCTAAAGTCTAACTTTATACAGATCTGAACATCACATCAGGTAGGAGACGTTCACCTATTGTCCGTTAGGGTGCATCAAAAATATGTTTTCGAAATTCAATTTGAAACTCTGCAATAGGAGGCGTCACCGGACTTATATATACCTTCAGAACTGCAGAAAAAAACTTTAAATATGTACCTACCTATACTACGACTGAGCGATGGAATTTTTACATCGTGATACATCACTAAACTTACCTCGCAATGTTGCGATGCATTGTGATATATTTCAAATAGTTTAAACTTTATATTTTTTTCAAATTATTAAAAAATTGAAGAAGTAATGAGTAGAAGTTATTTTTTTTTCTTCATTAAAACAATAGTTATTTACTGTAACAAAAATTATGAATGGTTTTGACAAATTTTGGCTGCACTGAGATTTTTTTAAATTGGTTTTTATTGGTAACCAATGTTCCTTCTCATTAGATGTTATTCATGCAAGCATGCTCGTATTTTACCATTCAGTAAAATTGGAATTTCACTCTGCTAATCGAAATTTTTTCCCCTCCGGAACATTTTAGTTCGGGGAGCCCATGACCCCTTCCCTTATCTCTTCTTGTTTGGGAGAGCGTATTGAAATAATATAACTGATGCTTGCTGATTTAAATCACTTGATTAAAAACAAACCACTGATATAAATCGAAAGTTTCTAAATAGAAGAAGAACATTTCGTAAAATATATAATTGCATTTTCAGTGAAGGTAATATTAGATGTATATTTTTTATGTCTAATAAAAGATACATCACTTAAGGATAAAATTGATATTGATGAAGATTGTTGGTTTCCTCAAGAACCGTTTGTAAACTATTACATAAATGTACATTATTTTTACACTAGAAAATCGCCCGTCAAGGTATGACAGCTGAAAATTGCTTCTACATTTGAACGAAGCCATTGCCTGTTTGGTGATATTTTGATAGTTACAATTTCTACCCTAACTCTAGTGGATTAACCCTATACTCCAGTAGATAGCGTTCATTGTTTACCTTTTTTTTTTTTTTTGTTTCTTCATTCTCCTGAAATTACAGTTTTACCAGTAAAACAGTTTAGTTTACAGGATACAGTTCAACCGTGTAAAATTTAAGCACTTCCCTGCATGTCAAACATTGCCAAAATAAATATTCAAACTATCATGTCGTGGCGCGAGTTTCATTGTTGATGACGTCAAGAGCGTTACAAGACCATTCGTTATTATATATATGAGGTTATTATTATTTTTCGTTAATATTCGACTTTAAACTTAAGCTAACATTCGTAATGATAACATATGCCAAACCGGGGGGAACTAATATACATAATTTACTAAGTTACAGATCATGAAGTGAAAAATGTTTCAACTTCTCCCACGCTCTACTCCTCAGCAAAATTATACAAAACAGAAAATTTCCCTAAAAACTGAAGGTTTTAGCATTATGTTGATTACTGGTTTATTTTACGTCCTTTGTATGAGAAAAATTCTGTAAGGATTCTTTGAAGGGTAGCCTTTCAATGACGGCGCCAAATTTCAACTTTACGACCTCACTTCCGAAGTTAAATTTAGGTAGTTTTTCTGTTCTTTTTGATGATACTGCAATCTCAAAAACTGCACGCTGAAATATGCCGAAATTTTCGTCGTATCTTCGTGGAAAACGCTTCAAACTTTTCACTAGAGGACGGGGATTTCATGGGATTTGATTATGGGTCTGACCATGGCCCCTCTAAATTTCGCTTACGCTTATAGGAAGTGACCGTAGCTGAAACTCATGGCAACAAAGAAGGCGCTACAGGAAACTCCTGTTTCCATTACGTTGCCAATTATTGGTGGATACAGGGGTTCCGTTCAGCGCCTCCTGCGGTCAAAATGGGCAGCGTCCAATCAAACAATAGAATAAACTTTGAAACGTTGACATTGATCGGTGGATGCATGAGCAGATCATAGTTGCATCGGTTTAACACAGAAAAGTCATAAATTGTCAAGGTCCGTTAAGCGGTAGCGCCATCAAGTGGGGGCATGATCTGACATAGTGGGAAAAGAATCTTCGCAAAAGGATGAATGTAGTCAAACAAGTAAAGAATCCTCGAAAGACAGTTCAATCCTGAAATGGAAGTTTACATACGTTTGAGAACTGCTAGGACCCCCAATTCTTCCAACTGTACACAACTTACCGATGCGAATCCGGAATTTCAACCTATGCAACCACCAAAACTAAGTACCGAAGATGCCCAGGTGCTGATTCTAAGATTCGACTCCAGTTATCAACGATTAAACCCTAAAACTGTGTCTGTTAATGCAACCTCACTTTCCCGCTAAAATTGATAGCAAATTTTGAATTTTAATCGTTTTGTTACCTATTTAATTCTGTCTGTTGAACTTAGTTTTTGTACTCCAGAATTTGTAAATAAAGTTAAGCATTGTAAACTACCTACCTTTAAAAAAAAGGTATGCTTCCCCCTAATTTTCGAAGATAAATTTAATTAAGTTCAACTATCTAATTTTTAGCAAGCATCAATAGACTCTAATGACAGAAGACCGCTCCATGAAAAGGATCCGCTGGCCATAAAATTTGAGAAGCCCTACTCCTATTTCACCATGTGAACTTAGTTTCCATGCAAAGTAATAAACTTCTATTTATAGAACTTGAAAATATTTCTCTTTTTTATTACGATGTAAAATGTTGTGTTGTGGGGGAAGGGCTATATAGCAATGTAAGATGTCGCGAGGATGTACAATGTTTTGTGTGTTTGTATGTTTTTGCCTAAGGCCCATTGAATTCAGAATCGAACCCTGTTTTTATTTATTTCAATGCAAGAAATATTTTTAGCATTTGATGAACAGAGTTATTCACTAAGAATGAGGGTTTGTTAGAAAAAAAAAATTTCAATGACATTGCATTTTTAATTGAAGCAACTCAATTTATTACATACTAGTGGTACCCGCACGGCTTTGCCCGTAATAGAAAATTAAAAGGTCTTTTGGTTCGCCTGTATATTAAGAAATAATGTATGGTGACTTTATCGCGAATTGGCTTGTGCCTATGCTACGGCTCCATGTTATGATAATTTCGTAATTTACTCGTCCATCTTATGATAAATTTGTTTTTAAAATTGGAATAATAAAAAAAGAACCACATCGAATTTTCGAAAAATCGCTTCGAAATGCACACCCCCATGCTACAAACATTGTGCCAAATTTCATGAAAATCGGCTGAACGATCTAGGCACTATGCGCGTCAGAGATCTTAACAGAGATCTGGACAGAGAGAGATCCTGACAGACAGAGAGACTTTCAGCTTTATTATTAGTAAAGACAATAAGCTCTGTGCATAAAATTTTGATGGATGTTTTTCATCGCTAAATTTCACCCACACATTTATTGTAGTTCAGGGGAAAGATTTGGAAACGTGATCATTGCGTTCTTTGAAAAAAAAAAAAGAAAAATTCATCAAATCCTTAACTTTTTGCATTATATCTTTAAAATTAAGGGCTCTAATAATAATTATAACGTCACTAGAACATAAATTATTTTCTGCTTACATATCGTAATCAATATTTCTCTTATTCACTCATTTTTATATATTGCTGTCGTTACCGTAGTTTCTCCTAAGTTCTGTTTGAAAATTGTGATGAAAAAGCAGTTCTTTCTACAGATATCTGAAGCACCCGTAATTTGACAGTTTGCTAGCGATTGAGACACTGCAGTGCAAAGGAAAAAAATATTCGTTTTTTTTTTCCTTTTTAATGTTCCACTTTTATCTGCCAATTATAATCATTTAAGATAAATGTTAGCCTAAATATTTAAATGTTAGCCTAAATATTCTTTGGGAGGAACATGCACCTTCTTCTGGTTTCATCACCTCGTAATAGTCTCTTCTGCTGCCGAGTAGATTTCCAAAAGTTTACTTAAGAGAAAAAAAAAATTACAGTATCATGTTCCGGGTAGATAAATAAATTACCTATGAGAGTGTATTCTGTCGTGCTAACCGCAAAAGTCGTATCTGCATCTAAGTACAAAATGAGAAGTTGCCGTTTAAGGTTGTGTGCCACCATGTATTTGATACGGATACTTTTTCAGAATTTTTTTTTTTTTTTTTTTTTTTGAAAATATTTACAATTCACAAATTACCATAAAACATTGCTTTTAGGTAAACTGTGTAAATTACATGGTGACCGTAACTCAATTTTGAATTTAAAAAAAGTGCAGATACGAATTTTTTGCTTAGCACGGCTGCATTGATGATTATAGCAATCATCTCTAGTTGCCTGTAAGTTGCACCGTTTGAAGAGAAAAAAATTTTTAGTGACATTTTGCGCAAAATCAAATTGTCGGCAGAGAACTACAACTAGATACAGTAAAACCTGTAAAGACCACTAGTACTGCACTGCAAGTGGTCAACTTAAACAGATTTCACTGTAACAGCAAATTTGAAAAAAAAAATGAATGTTTCCCTTTTGTTTTGAAAATTTTTGTTCGAAAGAAGATATAAATAGCTGCTAATTAAATAAAATTTAGGTATGAGATCGGTTCTAAAATTTCAAAAGTATTTTTTTCTGAAAGAGCATGCTTAAAAACACAGGATCTGACCATTTTTTAAATAATTTGTTTAAGTTTAATATTTTTAAAAAATTACTGAAACCGATGCGCTTTCATTGTTTATGCTTCTGCGGATGACATCACAAATGATGTAACGCCATTCAGTGTTGCCATTCACAGAACAGAATATTTAATTCGGATCTTTACTCACGTGTATTGGCAACGAAATGGTTGATAGCCAGCGTAAAGCGCAATTTTAATTCGCTTCTTGATTATCATAACATGGAAATGACATAGAAAGATGCGCCAAAGAGCATCATTTGTAACGTCATAAAGACCACGCCTTGTTTGAAAAATCGAGCATTTAAAAAAATTAATTGGAAAAATAACTGTTGGGAAAATGAAAGTATTTTTAAGATACGTGTTATTTATTTATTTATTTATTTATTTATTTATTTGCTTATTCTATCAATTTCAGTGACTAAAAGTACTACTTTTGACCGAAGAAAACAACCCCATTGTAGTTTAGTAACATTTAAATCAAATCTTCTCATTCACCTGAAAAACATGAGACGCAACATTATTTTGTTGAGTTTTTCTCTGATATATTAAAAAAAAAAAAAAAAAAAAAACAGAATTTGTAGTTACCTTGTAGAATTCGTCCAACGAAATTGCCTTCCACAAGTCGCTAATCAATTATCCATTTGTGTGTGTGTGAACACTCAACAAAGGTAAACAACGTCTCAAGAATTTCTAAGAACTTCCTTCTTAGATATTCTTGAGACGTTGCAAACTCTCTACATTTGCATACTAACGTTTTGTACTATCTACATATGAGGTGCTCAAAGCTAAAATATATTGAGCACAGTGTTCGAAAATATCTTGATATTTTAGAAAATATCGAAAATATCTGATAGTTTGATATGTATCGGATATTTTGATATGTATCGGATATTTTGATATATATGTCAGATATTTTGATATGCATCCGATATTTTGATATATACGGATATTTTGATATACATCCGATATTTTCAATCAGCACAAATTAGTCTTTAAAATAGTAAATGCATCCTCAAATCACTCTTCATTTTTTATTATTATTATTACAATATAAAGACTTAAAATTAAGGTTTCTTTCATAATTGATATTTAATATTTTATTTTACATTTTTATTAATTTTGATAGCATTAATGATCATCAGTTGATTCACTCATTTTTCTTCTGTTAGCTATTTTTACAGTTACGTAATTCAGAAATAAATAATATGCATTAGTCGGTGCACAGTCATAAGACTTTTTTTCAGAGCAATGTTTAATATTTAATTAGGCACTTTTGATATGAATTAAAATTGTTATATTAAAAATAATTTTATGAATATAAAATACAAGTAAAAAAGGAATATTATATTACTTTGTTATATTAATTGTGTATTAATGCATCATAAAAATATAGTACATTACTTTTTGGTTATTTTAAATAATAAATGAACAATATTGCTATGATTAATATTCTTTTCATATTGAAAATGCAGTAGTTGAAAAAATAAATATCGAAAATATCAAAATATCATGATATTTTCAAAATAAATATCGGATATATACCGTGATATATATCATGAAATCATGATATATATCAATTGATATAGATCGGCAAACCTTGTGAGTCCATGACTAATTACAAAACGTGCATTTCGTTTATGATTAGTTAGCAGTAATAGATGAAGCGAAAAAAATGTATTCAAGTCAGAAAATAACAGGCTTAATTCGTACGAAAATTTAAACTTTTGTCACTTTGAAAACCCGGTGTATACAAAAAAAAGGCATTTACAGTTTAATGCTGATAATTTTGCCGAATGGAGCTCCAAATTTAGCAGAATGATGATAATTTTGCCGATTAGAACTCCAAATTTCGCCAAATGATGATAATTTTGCCGAATAGAAATCCAAATTTCACCGAATGATGATAATTTTACCGAATGGAACTCTAAATTACGCCGAATGATGATAATTTTGCCGAATGGAGCTCTAAAATACGCCGAATGATGATAATTCGCTGAATCGTCAAACAAAATTTGTCAAATAAATAATTTTTTTTGAGGTCAAGGTGACCTCCCATTGCTGCGCCTCTGAGCTTTGTCGCTAATTCCTTGTCTATAATAGCATTCTAAATGCTATTAAAAAAAATCTATCAACTTCATCTCACTCGCTAAAAATTAAGTAAATTTTCTGAAGATGAGAACAAAACTAAAACATCCTCATATTTCGTTGCCTAATATGACTAACGTTTTACTGACACGTTGTTGAAAAGAAAATTGTTATGTTTTGAACGAATGTAGATAACCGCAATGGCAAGGGCGCCCATATGCAAAATTTTAAGGTGGGGGCGCTCAGGTATTTTCCTCATGGTTTAGCATTATATTTTCCCCATAGAAACCGATTTCAGTACAGATTAGAGCTATTAAAATTTGACATTTTTAATGACTTATTCATTAATTGCTGGAGCAGAAATGTTTTTACATTTTTGCAAAGAAAAAAGTACTAAAAGCAAGGAAGTTCTAATTTCAAAAGGGGGGCTTGCGCCCCCTCCCGCCCTATATGGGCGCCCTTGAGCAATGGCCATAAACACCAAACACTTTCAGGTATATCAAAGAATGAACCCAATATCACCAAGAAAAATAATCTAACAGCAAAAGATTGTGTTTCCTAAACAATAACGCAATAATTACTTATGCTGTTGTTTTGGCAGAATTGCTAATATCATATTCATCTGAATGTTATTTGAAACAAGCTGTTATTAAAGACAATGCGCTCATATAATGTCTTTTAAAAACTGTTGTTGCATAATAGGACATGTAGCTAAATGTAGCTTGAAAGTAACCAGCCCAAAAATACGCAATAAAAGGATTTTTCTTCAAAATGCTTTCTTTACTCCCGCAGCGATACCCGTGCTGAGAGTTTAAAGGACGTCTTTTTGAACAAATGAAAATCTCTATTTCCTCTACTTCTGAAGAAAAAAATCATGCAGTTAAACTGAAATAAGTACGCACCCTTTAACTTAAAATTCAAGCAAACTCCGTGCATCAATAAAAATATATCTATTAAAGTAACGACAGAAATCTCCAAATCACCGCTACTCTGAAGAAAAAGTAATTTGATTTTTAAAAAAAACTTGTTTTTTCATGATGATCTAGGCAGGGGAGTTTACCTTTACAGTCTCAGAATTTTTTTTAACTTAACATATGTTAAAAGTCGAAAAAAGTTTCATATTTTTATTATTTCCAAAAAACATTCTGGCCCAAGATTAAGTCCGACAAAGATGGCAACTCGGGCGCCATTGCTCACTTGTGATCATTTCGACAAAATTTTAAAACTGCTTTACCTCTGAAACGGTGCGTGACATTTTGTTTTTTATTTGAAAGGTAATTATTTTCTCTTTAAGACAATATTTTTGGAACTATGTATTTAATTTGTCCTTATACAGCGTTTTGAAAAAATATTTTAAAATCAGTTTATAATTTGTTTTTTCAAAAACACGAATTTATTTATTTATTTACCTTTTAAACTGTTGATCAGTATTATTGCGTACTACATTCCCTGAAAAAGAGAGTTTCCACTTATAATTTTAAGAAGTTTTAGGGGCATTTGAAGTAATGGGGATTTTTTAAGAACTATATATGTAAAGGTAGACTTGAAAATTCAATAATATATTTAGCAGCAAGTGACCAGAAGACACCTTCAATTTAGTTACGTGGACACATTTTCAATCAGTAGTTGCTACTAATCGCCTCTGAGAAGTCGAGCTGTGGCCTTGAATAAGTCCATTTCTTTCAAAGGAGAGCAAACAGTAAGAAGAGGAATTTTCCGCTCAGAATTGGGCTACCATCAAGCCTTTTGACCTTCAGCCGTTTTTCCTCACCCCTATTTCAGCAACTGGAATCGTTTAATCCGCCGGCCAACAGAACTCAACTTGCCAGAGGCGGACAGTACGTTATCCAGGATTTTTAGTGTTGTAAAAACAAGAAATGCTGAAAGGTTGCGTGCGGAGAAATATTTTAGCCGAAAAATCGGCTCAAGACTGCGTTTTTAGTTTTATTGAAAAAAAAATTCTGGATGAAGTGGAAAATTAAAAATGAAAATGGGGCTATGTAACTGAATTAAAAGTGTTTACTGACCACTTTCTACAGAATAAAATTTTTAGTTTCAAATACATACACAGTTCCCGAAAAACTCTCCTTTTTTTTTTCAATTGCCTCCAAAATCTGTTAATCTCATAAGCAGAAGCTGCAGTTTTCAGGAAATATAGTAATTCTCGTACATATAATAGCCAATGGTCGAGTAACCCGCGAGTTTCAACAATGAAACTCCCGCCTCGGCATGATAATTTGATAATGTGTTCTGGTAATGTTTAACATGCAGGAAAAGGCTTTATTGTGACAAGGCTGAACTCGATCCGGTAACTTAACTGTGTTACTGTCATATCAGGGGAATGAAGCAAACAAAAAATATTCAACAATGAACGCTGCTTACTGGAGTTTAAGATAAATCCACCCGAGTTAGGGTTACAATTTCAACTATCAAAATATCACTAAACAGGTAATGGCTTCGTTCAAATGTAGAAGAACAGAAGCAATTTTTACCCGTCATACCTTGAAGAGCGACTTTCTAGTCAATAATATTGGCCAACAGTAAAAAAATCGAAACTATTGAAATTGGTGTCTTAAAAAAATCAAAAATATTTTTTTTTTCCAAAAAGTTGTTGCAAGTAAAGTTAAGCTCATATTTTTAAATGGTGCATGTAGTTTTTTTTCAAAAAAAAATAATTTTCTTTCGAATGAAAAACCACATTAGAATATTGTGTTCCGACGATAAAGCAATATGAAATTGTTGTTAAAAATCGCAAATGAGAAATTGCCCCCAGGTTGCCATTTTTAGTGGTTTTCTCGGGCCACAATTTTTTTTGGGGGGGGAGAGAGAAACAAAAATGTGAGAAACCTCTAACTCACTCTTTTCTGAATTCAACATGTGTAACATTCAAAATTTTCTGAAATTATGAAGACAAGATTTCTTCTTTTTCCTGCCTTAATTGACATACACTTATCCATATGAAATGTTTGAACGGTTTCCACCACTTTCAATTTTTCTGAACTTCATGAACTGAAAATGATTGTTTTTGTGAGAATGACCTGCATATGTATGGCTCATTGTAAAACGAATTATCTTCTGGTAAATGATTTTACTGTGTCCTATTATGCAAAGCTCTTTGCAAATGTTTCTTCAGAAAAAAAGTTACAAGTGTTCAGATACTATTTGACATTAGGTAATTTTCTTTGGAAAAGTGAGTCGCTTCACCTTGGTACTAAGAGAAATGACTAACGTGATACCATTAAGCAAACAAATACGCATTTTAAGGGAGTCCGGGACACAAAAATCGTCAAATTTTGCAATTTTTTTTTTCATTATATGAAAAAAAAATCCGTTTTTTTTTTCTGCCTCAAAGGACGTTTGAATCTTGTTTCTATCTTTAATAGAACGAAAGATTTTTTTTTTTTGCACATGCATTTATATAAATAATATATTTAACTTTAAAACTTTAAACGAACTTTTCTCCTTGTTGCAATTTTTCCCGAATTTTGGCATTCAAACTCTTATAAGTCAAGAACTGAAGATAAAGTAATTTAATTTGGAGCATATCTTTTTCAAACAGTTTATTTTAATTTTTATTCGACAAATATGAAAAAAATGTTCACTTCAAAAAAATATGATTTAAAAAAGAAAAAAAAATCTTCGAATTTTTCTTCAAATATTTTCTATTTTTCATTGAATTTATATTTTTTAAATAGCCTAATAAAAACTAAAACTTAGATATTTGGGCATAATTTTTTGAAGAAAATTAACCAAGAATGTTTTGAGCTCTAACGGTTTAAAGCAACCCCATTAAAAAAATTTAAATTAAATAAAAATTGTTTTTAATATTTATATCGCGACTTTGCTTATTAAATAGATGTTGAATAAAAATTTCAAAACTCTAAACTATTTAATAATTTTTTTTTCAAAATGTGTCTCATCCCTCATTAAAATCATAAAAATAAACCATTTTTGCAATGAACGACACGTATGTTTGTTGTGTGCAAGTAGTCACTAGCGAGATCTTTTATGTAGTAGATTCTATAATAAAATAACATTAAATATGACATTTGAACTGAAAATGAGTCTCCTGGGAGGAACAGTATAATTATGTAAATCACCTAGGTAGCGTAGTAATTCTTATATTCAGTGATATATAGGGACTCTGAAATGAGTTAACGAGGGGAATGTCGGACAAAATGAAATAGTTAAGATAATTTACTTTTTTTATTTATTTCTTTTTTTAAGTTACGGTAAATAAAGAAAGAATAATGTATTTAATAGAACTTGCATAGAAATATAATTTTTAATTTTTGGCAGAAAATTTATGCCTTCAAAAAAGGAGGAAATTTGCACTTTATTTTTTCATGGGGCAAAATGAAAAATAACTTTTTTTCTAATGAAGCAGTTTCGATCTGATAATTAAAACTATTTTTGATCGAACGAGTAAATGAGGAAATGAATATACAGGGTGTAACAGTACAGCGTTTACAGACTTTCAGGGCAGATAGAGTACACCTAGACGACGGGAAAACACATAGTAATGCATGGTCGGAAACGCTTTCCTGACGCGATAGTGACGACAAAAGTTCAAGAAAGACAAGACACGAATAAGAGGAGAAAATATGTTTATTTTATTTTTTTTTTTTTTTTTTAATGCAGCAAAAATGTTGGTGAGTTTTTGTCTGGTGTACACAATAGTTGTCGTTACGTAAACCGAAGCATTAGATGACGGTGCATGCGCGCACGCAGTTGTTGTTGCCCCGCTCGCTTTGACGTTCGATCTTCAATGCGCCGGAGATGTGAGGCATGCATCACGGTCCGGGGTCCTAGTTTCGACACCTACTTTGATGACGATCGTTAGCTCCTTCATGTTCTTTTTTCTTAGTTTTTTGCTGTACTAAGGATAATAAACATGTTTTCTTCTCTTGTTCATGTCTTGTCTTGGATACATGGGACATACTGGATCCATAACATGGATCCTGAAAATACTTTCATTTTCCCCAAACATTTAATTTTAATTATATTTTTAAAATGTCCGAGTTTTCAAACATGGGGTGGTTTTTATGACGTCACAAGTGATGTACTTTCAATCGCTGAATGCTGAAGCTTGCTGTCTACCGCGTTTCCAGGTTATGATAATTCAGAAGCGAATTAAATATTGCGCTCTACGCTTGCTATCAACCGTATCGTTGCCACTACATATAAGTAAAGAAGCGGATTAAATATTGCGCTCTGCGCTAATGGCATCAGTGAATGGCATTTCATCACTTGTGATGTCATGTCCAGAAGTGTAAAAAATTAAATTGAATCTGCGCACCGATTAAAATATTTATTAAAAAATACTAAACTTTGTCAAATTATTTAAAAATTAGTCAAATCCTATTTTTTTAAGCACGCTCTTTCAGAAAAAAAAAATTTCAAGTTTCGGAAACGAACCCAGTATAATCTAATGTAAAACTTTTAACTCATGTATTTTTGATGAAGTGCCTTTCTTCTTTTCTCGTTTTAAATGAAATAAAAGTTTTGCAAATATTAAATTCTATGTCAAGTACAAGTATGACATTTTAAGGAGTTGCCAACGAGATTTCAAATTTTATTTTATTTTAATTTTTTGCGAGCAGGCTTTTTTCCTTATGAAAAACCAGAGATTTAATTTGTTCATTAATAATTTGTTTTTTAACACGTGATCCTTTCAGGATTCTTTGAAAAAATCTCTCTGAATAATTAACGTACCATTTTTTATATAAGTTTAGTCTTATCTCATGAACAGAAAAAAACTAATTTCAAGCAGGTTTTTTATACTTTTTTATAAAAGCCATTTCTTAAAGAGAGCTCGTTTTAATACAAGAGACGTTATTTCAATCGATAGAGGCACTAAGCTTTACGTCATAAATTATTTTTTCTAGAGAAAGAACTAATTAACGCATATTCACGCTACCTCACGGTCGAGTTGGGAAAATACATTCTCTAATCCCTTTATTTCTCAATTCTCATAAATTAAAGATTATACTTAAGTCTAAAAAACACATATTTTAATACCTTTAAGTTTATCAACCCCTGATAAATCTGAGACATTCATTATTTTTGAGAAATTCAGATGGAAATTTTGTTATACTGCCTTAAAATAAAGAATTTAAAAAAAAAGCATATTTTTTTATTGTACAGAAAATATGGAATGCATATAACATGGATAAAATTTTTTAAGAGTTTGGAATTACCTCCTAAATTTTATTCATGTTAGGTATTTTATAGTTATTAATACTATGCACGGTCTCAAGAAATTGTTGTGTTAACTTACTAGATAAAAATGAACCATTAAATCACCAATGCAACTGACAATAGACTGAATATAGTCAGCAAATAAAAAAAAATGCTTAAAATTTATAAAGTATCATTAAATAAGCAGTAGCCACTGAAAAAGCTATAACTATAGTGCATTCAGAGAGAAGTGATAGTGAAAATACTTTAAAAGGATTGCTGCTTGGTGGCATCAGTTCCCACTTTCATCAATTACTTGCTGGATTGGCGATTATGTTCATCAACGTTTCGCTTATCCGATCAGCAGTGTTTTTATTCATCTCAGCGCGAAGCAGACAGCGGTATCGTCAGGTGTCACGTTACTTTGTTAACTTCCACTATCACTTCTCGCTGAATGCACTATAGCTGCCGTCAACTTCAGTGTGTACGATTAACCGTGAAAGAATCATCTAATTCTTTGGAACATGGGTTGGTGAAAAAGGGCCATTTAGCAGAAGTTCTGTAGACATAGATTCTTTTTCAGAGATGAAGCTTGGTAAATAACGAGGACAACGCATAAAGGCTACATTGCCTCTTTTACATAAAAGGCATTTAGTATCAAAACCAGCTCCTTCTATGAATTGAGGCAAGATTACTTATTTTTTATATGAAACGTTTAGCATCAAAACTACCTCAATCTATGAACTGAGGCTAGGCTACTTCCTTTGCTGAGGCTGTGAGAGGCACAGGGATGTAAGCGAACATTTTCAAGTTTTGAGTAAAACCCGTTTAAAGTTGTGGGTCTGAGTAGACTTTCATTGAAAACTTTTTCTGAATTATGCTTTATAGCAACACCTACCAGGTCTCTTGCTTCAAAGCAGAGCAACGGTTTACTTATCATTTGACAATATTAATTCTAAATTTTAACTTTTAGCACTTACATGCCTTTGCTTCTCACTGCCTCATATGAGGCATTTAGCATCAAAACCAGTTCAATCTAGGAATTGAGGCTAAATTACTTATTTTAGAATACGAAGCGTTTAGCATCAAACCAGCTCAATCTATCACACCTCGAGCCGATTTGGAAAGGATTTGTTCTATCATCTTGAAAACCTCTAACAAAAAAACATTTTATTTCAAAACCAGCTCAATCCATGCTTTCACCATATTTCCACTGTAAAACGTGTAAGTATAATCAAAAACATTGTTATATTAAATTGCTTAATCAATTCACATTTTTTATTGTACAAGGTATAAAAGTGAGAAATCACATAAATTTAATTCGAATTTGAATGGAAAATAAAAAAATTATACACTGCTTGACAATTGCTAAGGAACAATTACGTTTTTTGGAATAGTAAAAAATAGATAATGATTAAAGAAACAGAACGAAATATATATTTTGTAGGGAGGATATGCCTTTATTATTAGTACAAAATAACACAGATATTAATGCATTAATGAAGTAAAAACTTAAAAATAAAAAAATAATCCTACTTAGATGATTTTCATACAACACCAAAAAATTGATCTATGTCAGAATGATGGACACATGAGTACTTTAATATGATGTATGATTACCAGGGACACTGATGCACAGTTTACATCTGTTTTCCATACTCCCCACTAATTATTGAGGAGTGCTTGGGGGATGTTTTCCCACTCCTCTCTCAATGCGGATTTGAGTTCTTGTACTGTTCTGGGAGGAACGGTTCTTCGCGCAACACGTCTGTCAAGAGCCTCCGAGGCAAGTTTAATTGGATTTAAGTCCAGGAAAGTAAGCAGACCACTGCATACAGAGAATGTTTTCACTTTGCAATGTGTTTGACACTTCAATGATCCAGTGCGGCCGTGTATCGCCGTCCGTAAAGAGAAAATCTGGACCGACAGCCCCCTAAAAAGACGAACATGGTCCAGCATAACATCTCTGCAATACATTCGCGACGTATCGCTTTCTCATTCAAAAATGTGAAGCTGTGTTCTGCCATTGTGCATGATGCCTGCCCACATCATGACGCCTGGGCCGTACCGATCACGTTCACAAACAAATTTTTGTGCATAACATGTTCCACGCTCTTACCACAGTAGTTGGTGACCAGAATCACTTGTCAAACTGAAACGAGATTCATCAGAGAAATCACTCTAGACCAATTTTGATGATCCCACCAACATGTTCCTTACACCAGCGTAATCTCTCTCGACGATGGCGTGGTTGAACTTGGAAGCAACGTACGGGCTTCCGTGCATACAAACCGACATTATTTACTCGCCGTGAGATGGTTCTTGCAGAAACATGTGTACCGGTAGCGGTTGTTAGATTTGCAGCTATCTTTCCAAGAGTGAAATTTCTGTTCCTTTTTGCCACGAGGGCTACATAGCGATGCTCTGAAGGTGTGGTGCTCCTACCACGACCCCCGGCATGCTTTTTTAAAACATTTCAACCTTCAGCGGCCGTCTTTAAGCTGCAGATGGCACTTTTTGATACACCCACTGCAGCAGCCACAGTGGTGACACTTTGACCTGCTTCCAGTCGTCCAACCGCTCGTCCACGATCGTAGATACTCTAATGATGTCTTGCTGACATTTTACTCTTAAGTATTTCAAGAACCAAACAGAATTTCAGAGAAAATCCTTTTTTAACATCCAGCACTATTTTTGTTAAAAGCCAAACAGCGTGAATTTTCGCACGAATTTTGAGCGTGTATGCACTGTCTGTTATACAGGTAACGAGTCTTGAACTACCACGCCATCTGAACTTGAATTTATTTCCATTGGCCAGGAGGTTGAGGTACAAATTTGCATAAACCAATTGTTCCTTAGCAATTGTCAAGCAGTGTATAAGACCGGTTTACTTCAAATCCTGCTCTTTTTTTTAACTCTATAAAGAACTAAACAACATTACAAATTTAAAAAAGAAAACAAGAATTAAGTCTTACACCGAATATTTTTCAAAGGAAAAAATCTATCAAAAAATTTAGTGGACCGAGTGGTTTTTTATCTCTT
The DNA here is from genome assembly GCF_026930045.1 of Uloborus diversus. Classification (NCBI taxonomy): domain Eukaryota; kingdom Metazoa; phylum Arthropoda; class Arachnida; order Araneae; family Uloboridae; genus Uloborus; species Uloborus diversus. Next base: position 41,630,561 of record NC_072736.1, read on the forward strand.
TTGTAAAACTTTCAAAAATTGATTGAGCTGGTTTTGAGTTTGAACGCTTCATATACAGTACAACATAGTTTATCCGGATGAACTGGTGAAAAGGGCACTCCGGATAATACAGGTAATATGGGTAATAAGTAAAACACATTCGTAAATAAGGAAACTTACCTTTAATTACAGCAAAAAATGATGCTTTGTAGCAAAAAAACATAGGATTGTTACTCGCAATTTCTACTGGGAACAGCAATTTCGTTGTCTTAAATCTGTGACTTGTTTTCAACTAATTTTTGGCCTCTGAATCCAAAAAAAATCGCAGTTTTTGTCTATCACGTCAATTTTTCAAACGACAGGATATCCTCAAAAATCATACACATTATGCATATAAGGTAAAATAAAAATTTACCAAATGCACTGTTTAAAATAAACAATTGTATTCATACAAAGGCTGTAATAGTAACCGCTTTTCATCTCTGATCTGGCTCTCGCTCTGTTTTCCCCATAAAAATACAATACGCACAAGTGTAGATATATGTTAACACACATATATAAATTCATATAAATACACACACAAACATACACATGAATATACATCGTTTCAGATTTTTTTACAAGCAAATGTGCAATTTTTTCGAAATGTTTTTATCATTTTTAAACAATAAGTACGAACACACTGCTCGTACCATATTTTAAATAAATAGCGTAGAATAATGCAGGTGAATGGGATATAAATAACTACACTCAGTTAGTGAAAATTGCAACACCAAGAAGGAATTATGCAAATGAACGGAAATTCACTGCAAATGTATAGCAGGATAAGATATGCAAATGATTAGAATTTCAGAGTCGTCACGCATGCGTAGACCAAGTCACGCCCTCTAACCTGCAGCGTAGACTCTGCATATAAAGGTCTGTAAAGGTATTTTGGAATCATTGCATGATTATCTGCCGATGGTAGATGATTCTTTAGTACTCAATATGCCCTGTCCAAAACGCAGAGCGTCATACGAAAGAATAACAGAGTTCGAATGTAGCCGCATGATCTGCATACGTGAGGGTGAACTTACGTATACAGAAATTAGTGCACGCATGTGGCTTAATGCATCAACTGTAGTGCGTATTTGTAAAAGATGGACATAGGACGATGAAATTAGCCGAAAGCCTCGCGGCAGCCCACGCAACCGAACGACGCCACGAGATTATCGACATCTCAGCCACCTAGCTGTAATGGATTGTATTATGTTCTCTCGTACGCTCGCACAACGTTGGAGTATGGCGACAGGTGTCACACTTCCTGCATCCCCAATTCGCCGATGTCTGTGGCGACAGGGCATGCATGCAAAGATTCTTCTATGCAGGATTCCCTTTACCCTTAATCATTGTCACTTCCGGCTTCAATGGACCCACCAACACAACCAATTGCGTGCGAAATAGCAACGGGTCTTCTTCTCAGATGAATCCAGATTTAATCTGCACTATAACGATGTAGGTGTACGCGTCAGACGTTACACATGGGAATGTCACCTCCCAGAGTGTGTAATCCGACGTCGTACCGACATAACTCCATGCACCATGGTCTGGAGCGCTATTGAATATCAAGGGCAGTTCCATCTAGTCCGAATTACGGGTAACCCCAACAGCGAGCGCTGCTTCAGGGATGCTGTGACGCCGGAGGTACTACCTTTTCTTCAGAGCATTCCTGGTGGAGTGTTTCAGCAGGACAATGCACGCCCACATGTCGCACGTAACGTACAAGTGTTCTTCGATGCACGACAGGTTACGCTACTACCTTGGTCTGCCCGTTCTCCGGATATAACGCCCGTCAAGCATGTCTCGGATTGCGTTGGTCGGAGACTTGCCCCTGTATCTCGTCCGGCAGTTGATACGGAAGAACTTTGGCTTCAGATTGAAGCCATATGGGATGCTATTCCCAACCGTGACATTCAGAACCTCTGTGATTCAATACCTAACGTGTACATGCTCACAGAGCTGGAGGGGAAGCTACATTCGATATTAATTTACTCCAGTTAGTTTCATTTCTGTGATCTGTAATTTTGATCGTTTATTTTTAACACTATGAGTAATATGTGCAATAAATTTTATCCCCCTCCAATGAGTCCTTCATGTTGTTGCAATTTTTACAAACATGAGTGTATATCATTCTATTTGTTCAGCTACCTCCATACATATACACACACAATCGATTATGTACATAGGAAACTATGAAATGCATTTTTAAAAAGTTATCTAAGATTGCGAAATTTAAGACTTAAATTTATTTAGATATCACGTAATACGATAAAAGAAGAATTATGCACTCACTAGAAAAGTCGGTCATTCTTGGATTTCTTTAACTTTCTTTCTTCGGAAAAATTTATTTAGATATCACGTAATACGATAAAAGAAGAATTATGCACTCACTAGAAAAGTCGGTCATTCTTGGATTTCTTTAACTTTCTTTCTTCGGAAGTGCGCAAACGTTTGTCGGTGCAACACTTCGTGTAGTTGTTTAAACAATCGTTCGAAAACATGGCTTTTTCAGAGCAGAATAAAATGGCTTGTGACATTCATCACAATCATCATTTGGTGAAAACAGTTTTGAGTCAACTAGAAACGAACTAATCAATAGTACTAGAAGTGTGTGCTGTGGAATATGGCTTGTTATGAACACTTGTTCATACTCTTCACTTAATAATTTTGAACGATCAAATATGTCACTGACAGAACAAGCATGGTATTTTTGGAGGGATATTTCAAACCACCTCTGCTTATGATGTTGGTATATTTTTGATTTAATGAGTTTTATCTATTATCCGTCTCTAAGCATTTTTCTGAGGCAAAAAATGTTTGGCATGTTGGGCGAACTATCTGAAATTTGTGAACACAATATCCACCTATATAGGTCAAAATTTCAATGTCAGTAGACTTTATAGAATCTAGTTCAATGTCATCTACAGTCAATTGAAACTCTTATGTCAACTTCAGTTGAGTGATCAACATGACATCAGTGAATGAACAAATGTCATTAATTAATGTTTTCAATGGAATGTTTACATATTTGTTTGAATGCAACTGGAGAATTGAATTTAATCTTAATTTCCTTTCAGACTCTAAAATTTGCTGCACACTAATGTGATAATTTGCACCACTCATTTGGCGGTAAATACCAAATCTGGATTCCAATTTATCTGACTGAAATTTTGTAGTTCATTTTGTAGTAGTAAACATATTGAGCACCATTAGATAATAAACATTTAATTACTAAAATCATGGTTACTGTTGTTTAAATTAAGGCGAAGAATGTTTCTTCCGATAAACATCCGTTTCTTGGTTTTTGTTTGATATTTCTCCAGTGCTTTAAACACGTAACAATATTTTCCAACAGTAACAATCTGTTGTCATTGACACATTTAAATGGATGACTATTAGCATTTCTTTCAAAAATTCTTTTTCTTGGATGGCTAACATTCATAATATCCCACCAAGCTTTAATGATTTCAATAAATTTTGCAGTATGTTTCCAGTTAAAAAATCTGCTGTCTCGTCACATCTTTGTAAGGCTGCAATATTGCTTTCGTCAAAAATTATGCGTGCTAAATTTACATTTTGCCTTTCTAAGTTTGAAGGGTACATAGACTTATAATTTAGTTTGTAAGCATATTTTATTATTGAATCTTTTTCAGTCTTAAACATCATTCTAAGCAAATTAAAGTAAACAGGTGTAAATACATTAAAATCTTCAAAATCAGGGCAAAGAAAGGTTTTTCAACATCAGCTTGGTTTATCCAATTATTTCTGATCGATTTCAGAAAATGTACAGTATCAAACAATAAAAATAAGTAGTCAGAGGGATTTACTGGATTTTTTATTTTTCCTGTTGAGTCAGCGCCGTTTGAGAGCTTTTTAAACATATTTCTGTTGATTCTATTATTGTCGGATATGACTCATAACACCGAAAGCCCTGCTTCATGAAGGAGCTTTAGAGCTTGAAGGGTTAAGGAATGTAAATCGTCAGCAGTCATTCTACTAACTGGGACTAATGCAATAATTTCCTTACAATTTGAAAATATTGAAGTTATCATAAAACTTTGCACTGAACTAGCTTCTGTATTTGGAGAATTTTTAGCAAAGCCTAATAATGTTTTCCCTTTATATGTTATTTTGCTATGTAGGTGAACTTCATCCAGAATTAAATTTACCACTTTTTCTTTATTGGATAATTTGCTACATTTTTTTTTTTTTTGGACATACTTCAGATTGGAAGAGACATTTCAATTAAACTTAAAGCTGAAATCAATAGTTTAAAGTGATTTATTGACGGTATTGATAGCAGCCGGCACTTATACATGGTAGAATAATTTGAAGAAGATACAATATATACAGAAAAATCAAATACAATTAAATGGCTACTGTATCTTTTACCACGAATATTAATATTACACAAATGCATTTGCTCCAATAAAAATTTCCTAGCACAATAATTTTTTTCATCATTATTTTGATTATTTGATTCTTCTATTGCTGATTCTCAGTGAAATATTGTTTTCTCATAATTAGACATGGGATCAATATTTTTTACAGACAAGTTTTTCACAAAAGATAATAGATTTTTTAATTCGCTCCAGAGTAACAATTTTTCTTGCTTTAATATGTGTTTAAACGTCGAATATTCAACAAGTTTGTTTTCAAAAACAACACTTACTGTCAGATCAGTGCTAACTTTTATTGATTTGTTTGAAAAGGGAATTGATTCCCAGCTAAAGAGAAACAAATAAATTCCGTTTTGACTTTTATGACACACAACATTTTCAAAGCATACAAAATTACAATTTTTTTGAAAAAATTCAGAAGAAAAATCAGCAAAATTGTTTACCTGTTCACTTGCCATGAATTTATCCAAAGTTATTTTGTCGATAGTCTCCAATTTGTCATCTCTGATTATTCTTGATGGAAGTTTCTTTTCTGTTAAATATTTCGAACAGTTCTGGAATATTTTTGGATAAGCGCCAGTTTTCAATTTTGGAATTGATCTTCGAATTTTTGTTACAGTTCCATCTTTATTGGGTAGTTCGTCAAACTTAATAACTTCTTCATCTGCGAAATGTTTTTCGCACACAACACTCCTAGCTGAAGGAACAAAGTTTTTCGCGGTATTTTTCGAATCCATATATCACGAAGTTCGAGCTCCTTAGGAAATCGGAATACCGAGAAGTATTCATTAGCATTATCATAGTTTGTTTTACATCCAGTTACACAGCATTTATCAAGTATTTCTTTTTGATAAAAAAAAAGAAAGATTATTTTTTTTGTCAATAAGGTTAAAATTATGTTTGTACACAAATAAAATAACGGGAAAACACTAAACATATGTCATGTCAACAAAGACTAAGAAAGGAATGACCGTTGAACTTCAAATTAAGGAAGACCCAAGGAGAGAGAAAGAGAAAGGCGAATCAGACGTCCTTCGTGACGTAACATCACGTGGTTTCTCGGACTGATGGGGCCTTATCCCCTCTAGTTGGCCTTGGCAGGGCCCTCCCTAGAAGAGAACCTCTGGCTCCCACGCTGTTTCCAAATGTCACCGAACATAATTTAAAAATGCAATTTTAGGATTTCAATTTCGAAAACAATCCGGAAATAAGTTAGTAGCACACGATTTACCTTTCCTGAACCCGTACTTCAAACTAGTGAACAGAATATTAGTCTCTAAGAAATTCATAACATTAGTTTTGATCAAAGTTTCGAAAATCTTACAAACCACTGAAGTCAGACTTACAGATCTATAATTTCCAACATCTGATCCTCAGCCTCCTTTTAATCTCCACAATTCTAGGGGCAACTCCACGGAAGGTCACGGGAAGTCGCTGCGACCTCCCACGTAATTTCCTTATTCGGAAACTTTTGTCTGACTATTCGGCAAATATGGAAACATAATTGCAATATTCAAATTTTTAAGCGCCCGAATGTTCCTTTTCATCACATTTTCTAATGTGCCCAGTATTTTAACATTCGGCAAATTCCCACTTTCTCAAAAATGTAAGCTCCGGTTGCCCCCCACCCCCACCCACCCCCCCCCCCCCGCCTCAACGAGCGTTTAGTGCTTAAGATATGCGCAATGGCAGTCTTCTTCTGTGAATGAATTTTTCATGTATGAATGGTTACTTCTTGAATTAGAAAACGACAGCTTTTCAACCTTTCTGATGACTAGAAAACGTCCAATCTTCGTAAACTCCGTGTCCTATTCCTTCTTTTCAATTTTTACATTAAATGGATTTCTTCCGTTAAACTAAACGCTCTTCATATTAAAGCTTCTCTTAAAAACCCAAAGTTACTTTCAGTTCTTAAGCTTTACATTATGCGGAGGAGATGGAAAATGCTTTTTATAGACTAACTAGGTAAAGTGTATGACATTTTTCTTCTATTATACACTTCAATCATTTCATAAAAACCTAATTATTCAATGAAATCACTTAACCCTTTCAGAAGGAATTTTGAAATACTTAACCAAAAGTGTTTTTATTTGTTAGACAGTGACATATGGTAAAGAGTATATTATAGACAAAATTTTAAGTTTATAAGTGAGAAATTAAAGAGTTATGACACGTCCAATAATCCAGACATATGTTATTGAAATACATATTTCAGATAATAAAGCGATGAAACATCAAACAAACTTCTCTGCAAAATATTCTCTAAACAATAATAAAACATAATATAAGCATTTGAAATGATTAATATAAGAATATATATTTTTAAAAACAATCAGAAAAAAAATCGCTTTTGCGACCAGAACCCATGGTTGGGAAAATGAGCCAGTCCCATTATCCCAACCCCCATTTCTTTATGTTGTCAATACCAAAATGAAAAATTCTTGTACAGATAATAATAAGCAGACTATAAAGAGTCAACTACGAAAAAAATCGAGTAATTTATTCAATTAATAAATGATTAACAGCTGTTTAAAGTTCATGTCCGATGTACCGGACGCCACGTCTGAAAGGGTTAATAATGCACTTTAGGTGCAACATATACATGAAAGGTCTATTGTACCGGGGCCGTTACTTTTCGCGGTGGCCCCAATTGTACTCGTAACTACATCCACTGAAGGAAAACATTTTGGCTACACGCCAGAGCTCAATGTGAGACATTGTCTAACTACTTCAGATTTACCTAGTAAATGCTTCAAGGTTTATCTTCTTTATCTATCTTAGTAATAATAAAGCTGAAAGTCTGTATGTCTAGATCTCTTGATGTCTGGAACTCTGGATGTCTTGTTACGCGCATAGCGCGTTATATAGGGTTACGCTACTACCTTGGTCTGCCCGTTCTCCGGATATAACGCCCGTCAAGCATGTCTCGGATTGCGTTGGTCGGAGACTTGCCCCTGTATCTCGTCCGGCAGTTGATACGGAAGAACTTTGGCTTCAGATTGAAGCCATATGGGATGCTATTCCCAACCGTGACATTCAGAACCTCTGTGATTCAATACCTAACGTGTACATGCTCACAGAGCTGGAGGGGAAGCTACATTCGATATTAATTTACTCCAGTTAGTTTCATTTCTGTGATCTGTAATTTTGATCGTTTATTTTTAACACTATGAGTAATATGTGCAATAAATTTTATCCCCCTCCAATGAGTCCTTCATGTTGTTGCAATTTTCACAAACATGAGTGTATATCATTCTATTTGTTCAGCTACCTCCATACATATACACACACAATCGATTATGTACATAGGAAACTATGAAATGCATTTTTAAAAAGTTATCTAAGATTGCGAAATTTAAGACTTAAATTTATTTAGATATCACGTAATACGATAAAAGAAGAATTATGCACTCACTAGAAAAGTCGGTCATTCTTGGATTTCTTTAACTTTCTTTCTTCGGAAAAATTTATTTAGATATCACGTAATACGATAAAAGAAGAATTATGCACTCACTAGAAAAGTCGGTCATTCTTGGATTTCTTTAACTTTCTTTCTTCGGAAGTGCGCAAACGTTTGTCGGTGCAACACTTCGTGTAGTTGTTTAAACAATCGTTCGAAAACATGGCTTTTTCAGAGCAGAATAAAATGGCTTGTGACATTCATCACAATCATCATTTGGTGAAAACAGTTTTGAGTCAACTAGAAACGAACTAATCAATAGTACTAGAAGTGTGTGCTGTGGAATATGGCTTGTTATGAACACTTGTTCATACTCTTCACTTAATAATTTTGAACGATCAAATATGTCACTGACAGAACAAGCATGGTATTTTTGGAGGGATATTTCAAACCACCTCTGCTTATGATGTTGGTATATTTTTGATTTAATGAGTTTTATCTATTATCCGTCTCTAAGCATTTTTCTGAGGCAAAAAATGTTTGGCATGTTGGGCGAACTATCTGAAATTTGTGAACACAATATCCACCTATATAGGTCAAAATTTCAATGTCAGTAGACTTTATAGAATCTAGTTCAATGTCATCTACAGTCAATTGAAACTCTTATGTCAACTTCAGTTGAGTGATCAACATGACATCAGTGAATGAACAAATGTCATTAATTAATGTTTTCAATGGAATGTTTACATATTTGTTTGAATGCAACTGGAGAATTGAATTTAATCTTAATTTCCTTTCAGACTCTAAAATTTGCTGCACACTAATGTGATAATTTGCACCACTCATTTGGCGGTAAATACCAAATCTGGATTCCAATTTATCTGACTGAAATTTTGTAGTTCATTTTGTAGTAGTAAACATATTGAGCACCATTAGATAATAAACATTTAATTACTAAAATCATGGTTACTGTTGTTTAAATTAAGGCGAAGAATGTTTCTTCCGATAAACATCCGTTTCTTGGTTTTTGTTTGATATTTCTCCAGTGCTTTAAACACGTAACAATATTTTCCAACAGTAACAATCTGTTGTCATTGACACATTTAAATGGATGACTATTAGCATTTCTTTCAAAAATTCTTTTTCTTGGATGGCTAACATTCATAATATCCCACCAAGCTTTAATGATTTCAATAAATTTTGCAGTATGTTTCCAGTTAAAAAATCTGCTGTCTCGTCACATCTTTGTAAGGCTGCAATATTGCTTTCGTCAAAAATTATGCGTGCTAAATTTACATTTTGCCTTTCTAAGTTTGAAGGGTACATAGAGTTATAATTTAGTTTGTAAGCATATTTTATTATTGAATCTTTTTCAGTCTTAAACATCATTCTAAGCAAATTAAAGTAAACAGGTGTAAATACATTAAAATCTTCAAAATCAGGGCAAAGAAAGGTTTTTCAACATCAGCTTGGTTTATCCAATTATTTCTGATCGATTTCAGAAAATGTACAGTATCAAACAATAAAAATAAGTAGTCAGAGGGATTTACTGGATTTTTTATTTTTCCTGTTGAGTCAGCGCCGTTTGAGAGCTTTTTAAACATATTTCTGTTGATTCTATTATTGTCGGATATGACTCATAACACCGAAAGCCCTGCTTCATGAAGGAGCTTTAGAGCTTGAAGGGTTAAGGAATGTAAATCGTCAGCAGTCATTCTACTAACTGGGACTAATGCAATAATTTCCTTACAATTTGAAAATATTGAAGTTATCATAAAACTTTGCACTGAACTAGCTTCTGTATTTGGAGAATTTTTAGCAAAGCCTAATAATGTTTTCCCTTTATATGTTATTTTGCTATGTAGGTGAACTTCATCCAGAATTAAATTTACCACTTTTTCTTTATTGGATAATTTGCTACATTTTTTTTTTTTTTTTTGGACATACTTCAGATTGGAAGAGACATTTCAATTAAACTTAAAGCTGAAATCAATAGTTTAAAGTGATTTATTGACGGTATTGATAGCAGCCGGCACTTATACATGGTAGAATAATTTGAAGAAGATACAATATATACAGAAAAATCAAATACAATTAAATGGCTACTGTATCTTTTACCACGAATATTAATATTACACAAATGCATTTGCTCCAATAAAAATTTCCTAGCACAATAATTTTTTTCATCATTATTTTGATTATTTGATTCTTCTATTGCTGATTCTCAGTGAAATATTGTTTTCTCATAATTAGACATGGGATCAATATTTTTTACAGACAAGTTTTTCACAAAAGATAATAGATTTTTTAATTCGCTCCAGAGTAACAATTTTTCTTGCTTTAATATGTGTTTAAACGTCGAATATTCAACAAGTTTGTTTTCAAAAACAACACTTACTGTCAGATCAGTGCTAACTTTTATTGATTTGTTTGAAAAGGGAATTGATTCCCAGCTAAAGAGAAACAAATAAATTCCGTTTTGACTTTTATGACACACAACATTTTCAAAGCATACAAAATTACAATTTTTTTGAAAAAATTCAGAAGAAAAATCAGCAAAATTGTTTACCTGTTCACTTGCCATGAATTTATCCAAAGTTATTTTGTCGATAGTCTCCAATTTGTCATCTCTGATTATTCTTGATGGAAGTTTCTTTTCTGTTAAATATTTCGAACAGTTCTGGAATATTTTTGGATAAGCGCCAGTTTTCAATTTTGGAATTGATCTTCGAATTTTTGTTACAGTTCCATCTTTATTGGGTAGTTCGTCAAACTTAATAACTTCTTCATCTGCGAAATGTTTTTCGCACACAACACTCCTAGCTGAAGGAACAAAGTTTTTCGCGGTATTTTTCGAATCCATATATCACGAAGTTCGAGCTCCTTAGGAAATCGGAATACCGAGAAGTATTCATTAGCATTATCATAGTTTGTTTTACATCCAGTTACACAGCATTTATCAAGTATTTCTTTTTGATAAAAAAAAAGAAAGATTATTTTTTTTGTCAATAAGGTTAAAATTATGTTTGTACACAAATAAAATAACGGGAAAACACTAAACATATGTCATGTCAACAAAGACTAAGAAAGGAATGACCGTTGAACTTCAAATTAAGGAAGACCCAAGGAGAGAGAAAGAGAAAGGCGAATCAGACGTCCTTCGTGACGTAACATCACGTGGTTTCTCGGACTGATGGGGCCTTATCCCCTCTAGTTGGCCTTGGCAGGGCCCTCCCTAGAAGAGAACCTCTGGCTCCCACGCTGTTTCCAAATGTCACCGAACATAATTTAAAAATGCAATTTTAGGATTTCAATTTCGAAAACAATCCGGAAATAAGTTAGTAGCACACGATTTACCTTTCCTGAACCCGTACTTCAAACTAGTGAACAGAATATTAGTCTCTAAGAAATTCATAACATTAGTTTTGATCAAAGTTTCGAAAATCTTACAAACCACTGAAGTCAGACTTACAGATCTATAATTTCCAACATCTGATCCTCAGCCTCCTTTTAATCTCCACAATTCTAGGGGCAACTCCACGGAAGGTCACGGGAAGTCGCTGCGACCTCCCACGTAATTTCCTTATTCGGAAACTTTTGTCTGACTATTCGGCAAATATGGAAACATAATTGCAATATTCAAATTTTTAAGCGCCCGAATGTTCCTTTTCATCACATTTTCTAATGTGCCCAGTATTTTAACATTCGGCAAATTCCCACTTTCTCAAAAATGTAAGCTCCGGTTGCCCCCCACCCCCACCCACCCCCCCCCCCCCGCCTCAACGAGCGTTTAGTGCTTAAGATATGCGCAATGGCAGTCTTCTTCTGTGAATGAATTTTTCATGTATGAATGGTTACTTCTTGAATTAGAAAACGACAGCTTTTCAACCTTTCTGATGACTAGAAAACGTCCAATCTTCGTAAACTCCGTGTCCTATTCCTTCTTTTCAATTTTTACATTAAATGGATTTCTTCCGTTAAACTAAACGCTCTTCATATTAAAGCTTCTCTTAAAAACCCAAAGTTACTTTCAGTTCTTAAGCTTTACATTATGCGGAGGAGATGGAAAATGCTTTTTATAGACTAACTAGGTAAAGTGTATGACATTTTTCTTCTATTATACACTTCAATCATTTCATAAAAACCTAATTATTCAATGAAATCACTTAACCCTTTCAGAAGGAATTTTGAAATACTTAACCAAAAGTGTTTTTATTTGTTAGACAGTGACATATGGTAAAGAGTATATTATAGACAAAATTTTAAGTTTATAAGTGAGAAATTAAAGAGTTATGACACGTCCAATAATCCAGACATATGTTATTGAAATACATATTTCAGATAATAAAGCGATGAAACATCAAACAAACTTCTCTGCAAAATATTCTCTAAACAATAATAAAACATAATATAAGCATTTGAAATGATTAATATAAGAATATATATTTTTAAAAACAATCAGAAAAAAAATCGCTTTTGCGACCAGAACCCATGGTTGGGAAAATGAGCCAGTTCCATTATCCCAACCCCCATTTCTTTATGTTGTCAATACCAAAATGAAAAATTCTTGTACAGATAATAATAAGCAGACTATAAAGAGTCAACTACGAAAAAAATCGAGTAATTTATTCAATTAATAAATGATTAACAGCTGTTTAAAGTTCATGTCCGATGTACCGGACGCCACGTCTGAAAGGGTTAATAATGCACTTTAGCTGCAACATATACATGAAAGGTCTATTGTACCGGGGCCGTTACTTTTCGCGGTGGCCCCAATTGTACTCGTAACTACATCCACTGAAGGAAAACATTTTGGCTACACGCCAGAGCTCAATGTGAGACATTGTCTAACTACTTCAGATTTACCTAGTAAATGCTTCAAGGTTTATCTTCTTTATCTATCTTAGTAATAATAAAGCTGAAAGTCTGTATGTCTAGATCTCTTGATGTCTGGAACTCTGGATGTCTTGTTACGCGCATAGCGCCTAGAGTGTTTGACCGATTTTCATGAAATTTGGCACAATTCGTAACATATGGGTGAGCACCTCGAAGCGATTTTTCGAAAATTCGGTTTTGCTCTTTTTTCTATTCCAATTGTAAGAACATTTTATCGGGCAAATTGTCATAACATGGAAGAGTAAGTTATCATAACATGAATGCGTAAATTATCATAACGTAGACGAGCAAATTACCATATCATGAGCGAGCAAATTAACATAGCAAATTAGCGAGAAATTCATCATCCATAATTTGCAAACATACAGGCGAACCAAATGACCTTTTAGTTTTCTGCTACAGGCAAAACTGTGCGGGTACAACAAGTTTAAGAAAAAAGTTAAAAATAAAGAAAACCAATTCTTTGAAGAAGACACATGAAATCTAGAGTGTAACTCTCTATGACAAATTGAGATTTTTTTCATCCCTAAGTAAGATAACCTTGATGGAATTGAAGAATTGTTTTCTAAAGAAAATGATATAAACGGAAAAAATTGCTAGCTAGGTATTCCCGGGAGATTTCTGAATAAAGAGAATGGATTTAAATTGTTTGTTTCGTGAAATGAAACTTAAACTGAATTTCCAACGATATGAGCATTAAAAAAAAACAAACTTCAACCAAAGCGAGGAAAATGAAGAGAAAAATCTCTCTCTCTTTTTTGAGTTGGTTTAAAACCGATTCCAATACAAATATTTTTTAAAAGGCATTTGTTTAAGGATACATTTATTAAATTAGTCAAACAATTCCACTTTTTCAACAAAACAGGAGATTTTTAAAGAATGGAAATAAATTTACTAACAAAGCTGGTTGGGTATTTTAATGCATTTTTATAACAATTTACTGGTTAAGAAATAAATAAAATTCGGAGTTTTACTGATTCTTTCATTAAATAATTAAATGTGGCGTTGATTTCTAGTATCTGATCAATATTCCCAAAATTAGCTAAACTTTCAAATTATTTCGAACATTACTTCTTAACATTTTAAGCTGATTTCTTGAAATAAAATTTGTCTTGTCTACACTGTTATAACCAGAGGTTCCAGACGAGTGAATATATTCCCCCTAAGGTGAAAGCATGAGGCCCAAGGGTGCAATACTAGCCAGGAAGTAGAGCAGGGGTGCGAAAACAGCAGAAAATCGTAGACAGGGGTGCCAAAACAGCAAGCAATCACAAAATGACTTGCTAGCGCATGCGCTTCCGGCATATATTCACCATTCAACCACTTCAATATGGCGGACGAATGATAGGTTGCATCTAAGCGTGGCTTCTATGTCTTTCACATTGAATGAAGTACACTATTGGATTAAATCTCAACTTTTCTAGGATAATTCTTTAAAATAACAAGTAAGTACAGCTTTTGATCACTTCGTAGCTTTTAGGGCTTTCAAACATAGTTAAAAGTACGTTTAATGCTTTTTAGTTACCGTTAGTCCGTTACGATATCGTAGTACCGTTAGTTGTTGATTTTCAGTTGACCGTTACTGTCGTGAAATTTCCATCATTAAAAACGCTACTAAATATATCTATCATTATTTTCTTGAGTACTCGATAAGCAACATTTAATCACCAAAATAATAACCGCAATTTATCACTAATCAACAAGTGAGAACCTAAATAAAATGATTCTTGTGCTTCGTAGATTACTACACAACAGCGAGTGCAAAAAATAAAAAGGAAATCTCTCTCCGTCTAGCTTTTTTTTTCTTTTTCGTTCAAGTGTTTGAATCATTTCCTGTTAGCGTATAATGTTTCGTTAGCGTTAGGAATTTCTTATTTCTTTAGGTTTTTCAACTGTCGAAAAATTTCATATGCATTTTATTTTATTGTTACTCTTGATTGAAATTTTTAACGTTCGAGAAAGGATTTTGTTTTTCCGTGACTTTAATATCCCAGAATATTTTTGGCTCTTCATGTAAATAATTCCATAAGTACATCTACACTTTACTTTCGGTGCGGTTATTTCTCACAAATAATCATTAACTTAACTATGATTATTGAAATAATTACTCGTCTTTAACTTTAAATATATTTGTGACAATTCTTGGATACCAAATAAAGTCTGTAGATATTTATAGTTTTATTCATTTTTAATATTACTTTGCAAAAAAAAAAAAAAAACTTATCAGTACGCAGAGTTTTTTCACAAGTTTTTTTACCGCCCCGAGAGCTATTATAATTATTATTATTTATTTTTTAGAAAAGGATAAAAATTTCACAGGTCCGCAATGTTTTTCATTTGCTTTTACCGACCCGTGGGTCAAAAGAGGTTGAGAAACACTGATGTAGAGAACGATCAGATGAATTAAAGCAATGAGCACTCCTTAACTATGTTGAAAACTCTGAAATATGATCAAATGCTGTAATTACAAGTTTTAATCATTTCCAGTACTGAATTCATGCAATGTGAAAAGTGTGCAAAACGTAGACTAACATGAATCAAAACAAAACTATTAAAAAAAAAAACACAATTATATTCAAAAAAAGCACACAATACGGGGGAGGGGGGGAGGAGGATCTACAGTAAGGGGTGCCATTTCTCTCTCCGTAGGTTCATTCTTTTCACCCCGGCTGCCTACTTTTTGAAAGGTGCCTGTTTTTCACCCTAGTTAGAGGTGCAATTTCGGCTCCGTATGGGGTGCCGCTGGTGAACAAGCGTTTCACCCCTGAAAGGTGCCGAATGAAACCTGTAGTTTTAACAGTGTATCTAAAGAAATAGATGCTTTAAAAATAAATAAACGAACGAGTAAAGTAGCAGCACCTTTTAAACAAAGCAACAAGTTTGATCCGATTAAACTGGAAATCCAGATAAACGGGGTTCTATTGTATTGCATTTTTCTTTTCTTTTTTTTTTAATTTATTTATTGAATTTTTTAAAAAGAAGTTATGCAATATGGCAGTAAAATAAGGTGTCATTTACAAATGATGTCACGGATTGAGGGAGGTGGGGTCCGTGAAAGTTTGACAGTTTGTGACATGGAGGAAAGAGGGGATATCAAGAATGGGGTTGTTTCCTTCCGTCAAAAGTACTACTTTTAGTCACTGAAGTTGATAGAATGAGAAAAGAAAAATAACTAGGAGCGAGAAAAACGTTCATTTTCCCAATGCTTAGTTTTTAATTAACTTTTTAAAATGTGCGATTTTAAAAATAAGGTGTGATCTTTATGACGTCACAAATGATGAACTTTGGCGCATTTGCCTTCCGCGTTTACACGTTATGATAATCGAAAAGCGAATTAAATATTGCGCTCTACGCTTGCTATCAACTAGGGATTGCAATACCGGACAAAAAATTCAATACCGGTATCCGGTATTTTTAAAACGCGATACCGGAACACCGGTATTAGAAATTTCTCAAAAAATGACCAAAAACATATTGTTTTGGTGCCACATTTCACAAATTTGGGTGAAAATTGTATTATTTATAAAACATATTTTGTACAAATATAAATTGACGGTACAAATGTCTCTAAGCCTGGAACTTATTTTAGTTCACAACTTTCCAGCACAGTTCCGCTGGTACCGTTTAATGAGCGGTACACCTCCTTTGATTGCCTCCTTCATCTTCAAATAATTTAGTCTCGTGAGTGTTATTTTTGCATAAATCCTTTTGTATGCGGGTGTGTGTGTGTGTTTCTTTTGCATTGTATGCATTTTTAATTACATTATTGTTATTTATTTAGCTATCCATCCATCTATCTATCTATCTATTTATTTATTTATTTATTTTTATTTATTTATTTATTTGTGCATTTTTTTTAAATTTTTTATTTATTTTTTTTTTTAATTTAATTTAATTTCATTTTATTTTATTTCATTTCATTTTTATTTTACTTTTTTATTTATTTATTTTTTGTTATTGTTTTATTTATTTCCTTTTTATTTCATGTTAGTTATTTATTTTTTTATTATATTTATTTATTTTATTTTATTTTATTTAGACACACGGCAGTGTGTCAGCCAAGTTCGGAAATCAGGCGACACATCTGCCAGTGTGTATCTTACACGAACCATTTCAAGCTACTTTTTCAAGCCCTCATTTCTCATAAACTATTAAATCTACGTGCTTGAAATTTTGTATGTCTAGTAGAGCTGCATAGTAGACCTATAATCCTAAATTTCATGAGTGTACCTCTAATAGTTATGGAATTATTAAGATCTGAAAAGTGTCATTTTTAACACTGACTCAATCACCATCAAAATGTTTACGAACTTCCAAGCGTCTCACATACTTGAAATTTGGCATAAAGATAGATTTTCATGCATATGTAAAGGGAAAAATCTAAAAAGTCGAAAAAACTACATTAAAATGGCAAAAAATTACGCTATTTTTTATAAGTATCACGGCGTAATCACTTTACCGCGCGATTGCAAAATATTTCGCCAAATAAATCAAAACAAAAGGGCTTGTCAAACGTTGCCAAAACAAG
This sequence comes from Uloborus diversus, assembly GCF_026930045.1. Lineage (NCBI taxonomy): Eukaryota > Metazoa > Arthropoda > Arachnida > Araneae > Uloboridae > Uloborus > Uloborus diversus. The sequence goes on from NC_072736.1 coordinate 41,647,803, forward strand.
GTTGTTGATGTTTTAAATTAACAATTAAATTTCTAACCAAAATGGGGCTTTAAACGATACTTTAAATTCCGCTAGAATGAAAAATGATCAATCAAATAATTAAAATTACAAATTTTAGAGCTAAGCCTTTAAAATCAAAAATAACCAGCTTTAAAATTTATAATCTTCAGATCTCAATTAAATGCAAAATTTTACAGGAGGAGCAAAAATGGCAGCAATAATTTAACAAATGAGAAATATTTTCGCCAATTCTGCATATTTTACGATCTACGTTATGATTATCCCCCTGAACAATAAATTCCAGACAGATTTTGAGATGAGTCAGCAATTTTCCTAATTGTCGACAAATTTGAGGACGTCAAAGACCAAGAACTAATGTACGTTGGCCTTGCTGATAAATGGGAAAAACAGACGATTACTGCCTAAAATTGGCGATCGCGCCAAGTCCCCACCTATCTTCAAAACTTCTAATAAAGAGAAACCGCGAACCAGTGAACCGTAAAAGCAGGGGGGGAAAAGGAAGTCATATAGTTCTATACGCTTTTGCATTTATAATCGTCTGAATTAGAACATAACATTTGATTTAGCTTTTCAAAAAGTAATGATATCCCAACAAAACATAAATGTGAAAAAGAAGCCAAGTTCGGTCGAAATGAGGTTCGGGGTAGACGGTGTCACCGACAAAAAATAGTTCAGATCTAAACGGTTACCAAGTTCCATTGCAGTTCCACATAGATGTTGGATTTTTCCCATATTCTTCAATTCATTAAGAAAACAATTTTTTATTTTCTTTGATATTGGATTAAAAGCTTGGCAAGTTTGGAAAAAAAAATAGCGATGACTAGAACTTGCCGCAAGTTTAAAATCCATTATCAAAGAAAGTAAAAAATTGTTTTATAAATGAATTGAAGAACATGGGAAAATCCAACATCTATGTGGAACTGCAATGGAACTTGGTAACCGTTTAGATCTGAACTATTTTTTGTCGGTGACACCGTCTACCCCGAACCTCATTTCGACCGAACTTGGCTTTTTTTTCACATTTATGTTTTGTTGGGATTTTATTTCATTTTATTTTATTTATTTATTTTTTTTATTATTATTTTTTTTTTTTTTTTTGAATTTATAGCTTGTTGTAATTTTTCTTCGAGGGACGGTACTTTTCCGATATTAACATCATCTTCAACGATTTTCTCTTAATCAGGATGGTCTTGTGTTTGCTTTATTAGCCCTTACACTTGAAATTTACAATGAACTTAACTAAATTTGATCTTGTTAGTGTATTTTAATTGTTTTTGTTTCTTTTCAAAATTCTTTACAATTATAACTGTAAATATCTGAAAATTATGGTTGATAGTATCAACCATATCTTTGCCCACACATGTGAGTAAAGAAGCGAATTGAATATTGCGCTCTGTAAATGGCATCAGTCAATTGCAGTTCATCATTTGTGATGCCATCGGCAGAAGCGTAAACAATGAAAGCGTACCGATTAAAATATTTTTTTTTAAATATTAAACTTTGTCAAATAATTTTAAAAATGGTCAGATCCTATGTTTTAAAGCATGCTCTTTCAGACAAAAATACTTTTAAAATTTCGCAAACGACCCCATTGTGTCATCAAGCGCTTCGTTTGAATTGAAACCAGGCCCGCGCCAAGATTGATCGGCGCCGTCGTGCAAATGTCTTTTGAGCGACCTTATGTAGTGACGTTCGAGAAAATTATAGCAAACACCTGGAGTGAGGTTTTGTAGACAAATATAAAATGGAAAAGAATACGTTTGGTATTTGATTTATTCAAAAAATACTGTGTGAATGTTTAAATTTGTAATATCGTGTACGTTTTTACTTCGTACCTCGAAATTATTTCGAGTTCAGCAGCTCCTCTGATGTGTTAATAATACGTTTCGGAAAAAGAAAATATTTTAAATATCAAGTTAAAAAACGCCACTTTGAATATCTATGTAATCTCTAAGTGATGAATAATTGATAAAACTTTTATGCCTGTCAGAGGAAAGCGATTCGAAGGAAATTGCCCGAATATTTTCTGAAATTGACGTTTAAAAAACGATATTGTAAGACTACATTTGGTAACATTAAGGCAGGCGATCTTTCGAAATTGAAGCTCTAAAACCGAAACTTTAGGTAATTTTCGAACGCAGTTTCAAGCGATGTTTTTAGGTATTCGGGGGCTTTCCCTTATGATTTTGTGAAATTGAAGATCTGGAAACGAAATTTGAGATGCTCCGTAATGCTTTTGGCGGGGGAGGGGAGGGGGGATAGATTCGGAGGAGTAGCATTTTGAAGATTTTCTTAATTTCAGACGAACTAGAAAAAAGAAAAATTTGAAAAAAAAGGAAAAGAAATAGGACGGAGAGGGGGGGGCATCAGATCAATTAGCTGTAACTGTTGGAAAAATTTTATTCAAAGATTTTTTTTTTAATAAATTAAAGTTTTATCCCATACCCCAACTGAGCTCGGCGCCTTTTTGACTCTGCCGCCCTCGTGCGACACACGACCTTGCACATAGGGACGTCGCGGCCCTGATTAAAACCATGTTTGCAAATATGTTATATTGCGTGGGGTGTGAAAAAAGGATGGAATGTAGAAAGGTAATGTTTGACACTTGGTTTCAAAAGGAAGAGGAGGGAGGGGGGTCAAAATGTTCACAATGCCAAAAATGTGACATCATTTATAAACCCTCCCCCTTCTTCCCCCCTCCCAGTAAGCTTTTCTTCCTTTTAGAACTGGTATTCTGGTATCGCTTTTTAAGAAAATACTGTGTACAGGATTAGTCTGGAATTGAAATTATTATTCACATCTATAAATCGAAGTACAGGGAGAAAATACTGCAAATTTTCAAAGTAATAATTCAAAAAAGTGTACTTAGTTTCATTTTCTATCTGCCAAATAACTAAATTGCATTTATTGAACTTTCATTTATGTTAGAACGCGCAGAATTAATGATTTTAAAAAGGCCAACAGTTTTTTTTAAATACTTATTAACATTTCTTTCCCCTAAATGCTGCCTCAACTCTCCTGATTTTTTTCGCTTTGGTGAAAAAAAAAATTCTTTTTTCAAAATTTTCCTTTCATTTCTTTGTTTTCCGAAAATTGCCTGAGGTTTTCATTTTTCGATTAATCGGGTTAAGCGACTTTCTTTTCTCTACAAATAATTTTACGCTAAAATATGCCTCCTAACAAGCACAGTACTGCAAAAAAGAAAAAGAAAAACTTAATACTCATCACAATTTTTTCTATGATTATTTTTGAAGCTTGAAGCTTGAACGCTTTCATTATCTCCAAAGATTTTTTATGTGATTTGCTTTTTATGTTCCTCTTTAATTTCTATATAAAACGCGTGTAAACACTTTTGATTTTTTGAAAAGTAAAATTTTATTACATAGGTTAGTTTGATATCGGGAAAGGGGGAGTTTTAAAATACTTTATTTAAATTAAATTTTGAATAATTAGGAGCAGTCAAAGGTTTTGCAATATTTAGCATGTAACGACCCCAGTAATGAGCACTTTAAGAGTTTGTCCTTAAACTTACCTCTGTCTTCATTACTTAGAAAACAAATATTCACTTGCAAATATTTTTGTATTAAAGAATGCACATCTGTGCATCTATTTAGTTCACTTAAATCGAAAATATTTGAATTGATATTTTTATAAAAATAAGTATATAAAATGTTACCAAAATCAAAAGTAATTGGCACCAGATACCCCAATGTATGACACCTTGTGATCTAGTAATTGGCACATGTTAATAGAACTGGAAAATCACTTTATTTTTTCACTTTTAGATTACATACGAATTTTATCATCATAAGAAACATAATTAATGTTAATTTAAAGTAGGTAATTTTACATAAATTAATGTTAAATCACAGATTTTGACGTTGAAAAAGTATTTTAAAGAAATAAAAATAAATTTGGATTGTTGCACGGAAAAAATATCGAGAATATTGCTGTTTCATTAGTTGGTATGCAATTTCGATTTTACGGATTATAGCTATTTCCACAGAAAAAGGAACATTGACCCGATTATTCTAAGGGGCCATAAAAAATTAACCGATTCTCTATAGTCGCAATATCTGACTGATGGCCAAACATATTTGTTTTTTTATTGTTTCTCTTAAAAAATTAATAGTATATTCTGTAAGGATTCAAATCAATAGTAGAATCCATATAATATAATATAGTTGCTGCAGAAATATCAAAAATCAAACTAGTGACATATTGCACAACGCATTAGTGTTTATAGGCACATGTGCCAATTACTGGAGACTAGCAAAACTGAAGCACCACTAAATGGCATCCATCATTATTTCAAAAATGCAAAAAGGGACAAAAATATATTTCTACCCATTCAAAGTAACACCTTTTAACTAAACAAAACTTTTGACAACGAAAATTTAAAATATATTTTAAGTCAGAGTTTAATGGATTGACTAGCTGCGTGCCCGGCGTTGCACGGGCTACTAAAAAAATGAAACAGATGTCCAATTGATGTTTTTGTGTTACTCTTTGACATCAGTTTCTAAAGCGCTAAAGAGTAAATAAATACGCGTAATGCAAGGTTTGCAAATCACCCGTAGATCATATTTTGGGCAAAAATCTCTTTAACGTTAATCATAGTTATCAATGATACGAGTTATGAGTATTTTTAATTAGCACAAAAGATGAAAATATACATACATGCATTATCAACTATAATCTGTGCTCACGCTAAAATGAATTACATCTCATAGACTATATCTGAAATATTTATGTACAATTACAATCAGCTTTTTACATAAAATGGTTTTTGGTTGAATACGTGAAACTAAAGCACCAAGAATAAATAAATACCAATAAGTATTAATTTAATACCAAGTCATCAGATTCCAATTTAGATTTAGTCAAAACCCTTAAAAACAATCTTTTTTGTTCAACTCTGTTTCACTTAAAGAATTCCAAACAATCTTAATTTAATATGTTCTTTTAACGATACAAACTGTATTTCAAAAATAGAAACTGGAAGGAAAAAGAGAGTTATTACAATTCGAAAACTCACCCATGTGACGGGAAAAAGTCCAACAAAATAAACATAATTAGTCGCACATCCTAAATGTACCAAAATATGAGGCCGGTGAATGATAAACTTACACTACAATCAATAACCATAGAAACAACTTTCATGTGCTGAAAAGAGTTAAGAACGTTGAATGTAAAAAATAAAAAAAAGGACAGACGATAAAATTAAGACTATGTCCGAATAGAGCAACCAATTTTAAACTCATTTTTGGACAGCAGCCAAAAAAAATCTCTTTAAAACAATTATTAGAATTGTACTTGCTCACCCATATGCAAAATGGCAACAGGAAAGAAAAAAAAATCCTGAATAACGTTATGTTAATTAACGTTTTAATTAATATATCCCCTAATTCAAGTCGCACAATTACGAGATTGGACCTATTGTTTTCTTTGGAAGTTTTTGAATTGATCGGTATCTGGTTTGACTCCCGATTCACAGCGGTTCTCGAGAAGATCGATCTTCAGGCAGATAGACGGACGCGAAAAGATTTTAATATTATAGTGGATGGATGGATACTCATGCTTTTCTTAAGCCAGAGAAGAAGCTTTTGCAATAAAAATGGTTGATTTGACACAAGCCACAATTGTTTCTCTTTCCTATGCACTGCTACCATTTAATAACATGAATTGAAGTTATAATCTTTAAAGTAAATGTACATTCAGTTGATATATAGCCTTCTACTTTTAAAAGACTGGACACGAATCTTATTTTAGGACATTTTTGGTGGAAGTGCCAATCACTGGTGACCTGCCAATTACTGGGGTAGTTTCCCTACTACATTGTAAAACCGATTCAGAAAAGTTCCTGGAATAAAATAGGTAGCTCATGTGCCACATTTCTGCCAGTAACATATCTTGCAAAAACCGGGAACGTTTTCCGCTAAAGGTCAGTAACTTTTCTGAAATTATTCTTGAAACTTCCTTAAGAATTGGGAAATCTCCCCTGTTAAAGTCAGTCGTGTCTCGGAAACCTTCTAGAAAATTAAGTAGGTTTAATGTAATTGATTAGAACCTTCCTGATTTATAGTATGGAAAGAGAAACATCCGTTTTACAGCCGGAAATGGACAAATCTATTTTATTTTAGCGATGTCAGCTTTTGCAGAAGCAGTCTCGTTCAAATGAACGGAACATGCGCATCAAATTTTAACTTTTCCCCTTTATTCACATATATTCGTCTTATCGGGACGTTTGAAAATTCCATGCAATCCGTGGTTGGACAGTAGTCTAACTGGACAGCCTGTAATCGAACCTAAGCCGATTCACTTAATAAACACGCTAATTCAATCCTTAAACTGGTAGCTAAATATATTTTTCAAACTAATTAAAAGTCTGCATTTGTGCAACTTCTGGCAATTCAGGTAACGTTTTTGCGAGGATACTTCATTTTACAGGGAAATAATAGGTGAAAACTTGTGAAATCCCGAAACGTTTCACGGAAATAACCAGTAACGTTTCGGATTTTTTTTCTAGTGTGTTAACGTGTACTCATGTTAGTGAAGTACTGAAGATAACCAAAAAAAATCAGTATTTAGACTTAACTTCAGACAGGGCCATGCTTGTGTGAACATTTAAAATTTTGAACAAAAAAAAAAATTGTTTTTGTGATGAAGTTTTGTTAAAACTTGGCAATTAGGGCGCATCATACTTTAATTTAAAAGTAGCAGGGCGCAGCTCTTCTTAAAAAACCCTGGCTTAAACAATAATTAATCGGGATCAAAACTTAATTTTAATTTTAGTATTGATTTTCAAAGTTTTGTTTAGAATTTTAACTTATCATTAGCAGCGGTATTCCGAAGGTTTTTTGTCTTTTTTTTAGAGACTTACCGAGGAATTCCTCCTCTTGGATCTTATTTAGGGAGATGCTCCATAAAATCCTTGTCCATATGATTGTGCCCCTTGGATCCTCACCAATAGCCTCCTGTGGTATGCCAGACTCCCCCTATTTTCACAAAGGTCCTACGTCACTGCACACTTGTGACTTTTCGTTGGGTAGAAAATTCCTTAAATATAAAAATTGTTATACTAATATTGTTTTGAAGTTATTTATTCTATGGATGCAATATACAAAATACAATAACTTATTCATTTCTGTTTGGATAACAAAGGAAGATTCTTTTCTTAACAGATTTTTTTTTCAAAACATCAATAGCAATTACAATATTCAGATCAAAAATTTAATAACACCATACTCACTCACTACCAAAGCGTTTACACATTACTTGAAGGCAGTAAGCTGGATAATGTCCATCACCGCGTCCCAGCGTGCAATTGGGGGGAGGAGGGGCTACTGCGCCACATCTGTGAAATAATAAATATACAAAACCTAACTGAAAAAAAAGAAAGAAAGAAAAGAAAAAACAAACAAATAATAAGGTAAAATAGTGAATCTAATATATTTCGGCTATGATAAGTTGTCTTCCCATGGGGTGAGGCTTTAAAGATTTCGATTGTTGAAATTCGGGTGAAAGAAGTCAGTTTGCGTCACCGATAACTTTTGACCCTATTCCAATTAAAAAAATGTCTCCTCTTTCAACCCAAGCATAAATGAGCTGATCCCATGTCAAGCGTCATTCCACGTCCCCCCCCCCACACACACACTAAAATAAATAATTAAATAAATAATTCTCGACTGACCATCTCAATGCAAAAATTTCTCACATTATTCGCTGTAACTGCTGATCCCCTTATGTCCACCCTGAAAATTTTTGGATGAAAATCTTTTTTTTTTTTTTTTTTTCAAAATGTTGAAAATTTTTGGATGAAAATCTTTTTTTTTTTTTTTTTTTTTTTCAAAATGTTCAAAGGACACAATCTTTTTTTCTTTTGTTTTAAATTTTGAGAAAAAAATTTGAAAATTATACAAAATACATATCAAGTTAAAGTCCATGTAAGCGTCTTTAAAATGAGCTATTGTTCAACTCCATAGCTCTCATACAACTTGAGTTATAACATTTTATAGCACTGCCGGCAAGTTAAAAAAAAGTGATTTTTAACGAATTTCAAAAACTATTTGCTCATCATTTATGAATGATAGATTTTTTTAATTTTGTTTTAATTTAAGATGTTAAAGTGTAAAATTTATGAAAGTTTCATGAAAATCTAATGTGGTCAGGTTGGGTGCCTTGTTAATTTGACATGGAATTAATAAGCTTAGAGTCAGATCCTAGTAAAATCTTTCACCGTAATTCTTTTTAACTATAGTACGCTTTATATAATAGTAAAGTGAAACTCAACTTTACAGGAAATATAAATCCCTGGTATTTAAATAAAAATTCTTTGACATGTTTAAATCTTTATGATGCATGATAAATATAGTTTAGTAAGAAAACTGAAAAAAGAAAAAAAGAAAAATTATTATCTCAAAATGAATAAAGTTTGTAAATTTTCATTAGGGACGGAGTATTACTAGGGGACAAGTCCTATGAAATTGTTATAAACTCTTATTCTGTAAGCAAATGCAAAAACGATTTTATAATGACTAATTTATTTTTCTTTGAAAAACAAAGCCGTGACTCAACAACGACGAATGGCTGACACGTTTTGCAGCGTTTCTTAATTTCTTTGATCAGTGGAACCCTTTTAAATGCTCACTTTTTTTGTGGAACTCTTAGTTTTCTGTCAATAGTTTGCAGAGCCTAGCCAAGGTTCTGTTTGAGAGGAAGCCCAGGCTCTTATCTCAAAGAAACTATCACATTAACTATTTGTCGTTAAATCGATAATAGAATAGACTTTATTATAGACTATGGTAGTTATTGCTAACTGCTTATTATTATTTATTATTATAAAAACACCAAAACATTCCTATTTGCATAGGCGGCTGGTGCCCCAAAAAGGTGGGGGTCAAAGGAGGTGCGGGGGAGGAGCAGGTTTGGGGCGACCACACTCTTAAAGCTTAAATGTTTTCCTCGAAAATTGGGCAATTGAATTTTTACGTCCTTATTAATGAATTGACCTTCTCCTAAAAATTCGAGAAACGGACTCGAAAAGCGGGACCAGACGACCACAGAAGATTCCCTCCTACCAAAATCAAAGTTCCATTTTAATTTTTACGAAGTAATGAAAAAAGCATAAAATAAGCTTTTATTAAATCATTTCTTTCCTTAAACACGTGAATCGATCATCACTATCATTATTCATTCTACCCTTAGTTTTGAACTTAAAAAAGTGGAGGGGCAAAGTCCATGTTGAAAGTGAGAGGGCAATTGCCACCCTTGCCCCCTCGTACGAGCCGCCTATGCCTATTTGATTTTGAATATTTTTAAAAGGGATAAATAATTTTAGAATTTATGCATGAGATATATGTTTAAAATATTTGCTTAGTTTGGGAAAGAAATAGTGATGTATTTTACCTACAATAATGTTAATAATTCACTAAAATTTACAAAGAAAAAGTTTTTAAAACTTTAAAACTAAAATGTCTCTAATTTTACAACAATTTTTAAACTTATTTATAAATCAAAATTTTTGATGTCACTGTATGTTATATTGACTTAAATTGGTCCTTACTTGTTAAATGTTAAAATTGTGCTTTCAACTGCTGCCATAGGTATTGGCAGAGTGGCTAGTATAAATAGTAGAAATTTTGAATTTATGTCAAAAATCGTAATTTAAGGCAATATTTGGTAATGATGCTGGAAAGAGAATTTGGGGTGTCTTTCTATAAGTTTTTCCACATTAAAGTCACTTTTAAACTATCTTTGGTGATATTAGGGGGTTAGTAGCTCCTTCCGGAATTTTTTCGAAATTGAAGTATTTAAAAATGAGAAAGATGTGCTTTTTGACTGATCTTGGAAAAATTTCGAAGTTGAATCTTAAAGCACAGTTTCAGGCGACAAATAAAATTATTCCTATAGTAGTTAACCCTGATGGGTAATAAAGCTCAGATTAGTATACGAAAGTAAAATTAAATTTATTTTTAATTTTGGGAAAGCATTTTTATAGATTTTTAAGTGACAAATTTGAAGGATGTGGAATGAAAGCATGCAAGTCTCATGGAACCCCTGAGAGAGCTTCGTGGAACCCTGGGGTTCCGCGAAACATAATTTAAGAAACGCTGGACTGGCGAAAGAAACTTTATTTCTTCTAATGCTTCGTTTAAAAATCTGTCACGTGTCTTGGGGTCTTTGCTTCAGGAATGAAAGTCTTCACTCCCTCCATTTTATCTCTTCTCAATAAATGAACCCCAGATACGCTATTTGTGGCCGAATATTACACGTATGCTAAACACCTCTTTCAAATTGTGCTTTCGTATTTTAACAAAGGTCCTCCAAAGCCAGATGCTGGATCTGTCCTTATTACCACGAACTGTCCGACCACGTTTCCCATGAGAAATTGGCAAGCGGCTAGTTTTTAGATGATTCCTATCTGAATCAAACAGAGAGGACAAAATTCATGGGATATCGACAAACATCGTGTCGAACTTGCTTTTGCTCGGTAAAGTGCAACAAGGCATGTACCCAAAAGTAGCTAGAAAGATGAAGAAATGTTCAGCCATGTTGCCACTATAGGCGTAAGTAATTGCAAAAGTGTTGCCAGTGCAGTTTCTGTGCAGAAACTGACCGCTGAATTATGTTCCATAAATGATCAATGGAATTCATGTTGGGTGATTAAGGTAGCCAAATCAATTTGCTGGGACGATTGTAGCCCGTTGTCATGGGCATAACCAGAAGGAGGGGCAACTCGAAGGAGGACCCTAGAGAAGAACCTCTGTTTCGCCGCTCGGCCTTAATGTCAACAAAAAGAATTATAAACTGCATTTTAAGGCTTCACTTTCGAAAAATTTCTGCAGAGTCGCTTAACTGCATTCCCCCCTTCCCCCTGAGGAAAAATAGCCTAAAATGGTGTTGCGATTTGCCGTAAGAGGGCGTGTTCCTCACCTATTTAAGCAAGTTGTCTTGTATCTTTTGGTTTATGTTATGTTTCGTTATGCTTATGTTGTGTGATGTTATGTTACATTAGTTGAAGGGAGCCGCCAGCCCTCATAATACTGGCAAGAACGAGCACTGCCTCGTTATCTTCATTCTCTTTTAAGTTTTAAATAAAAGTTAGTTTTTATATTAGTGTTGATTTTTGGAACCACCGATAAAGCTACACAAGTCATATTTTATATGGTGCATTACGGCCACGAATGGAGCTGCTATGAATTTGAGTAAAAGAGAATGTACAGTGAATTAAAGCTTCTACAGAAACTAAGGTAGGCTCATAAACTTCATTATTCAGTTTATCTCAAGTTTCAATTGTACGAAAATAAGTTTAAAAAAATGACTTCAATCCAAGAATTGGAAAGCGATAAGTTTCAAAAACTTACAGCAAAGAGAACTGTTTTGCGAAGGTTAACTACTCAATTAGTCAATCAAATTGAGAAAAAGTTAAAACATGTAGGTGAAATTGATGAAGCAGAATTACGCGACGATTATGAACTTTTAATTGCAAGGTCTAACGGATTGACAGCGCTTGATAGCGAAATGTTAGAATTTATTGAACTCGAACAAATAGAGAAAGAAGTAACTTTAAATGATGAATACGAAGCTAAATGCCTAAAGTTTTCTAAAAGAATATTGCGTTATTTAGAAGATAAAAATAAAGGCAGTCGAAATTTAAGTTCTTCAAGCAACCAAAGTACAAATGCTAGAATTAATGAAAACTCTAGACAAGGGTCAGTTAAATTACCTAAGCTAGTTATAGAAAAGTTCTCAGGAGATCCAAAGCATTGGCAAAGTTTTTGGAACAGCTTTGAAAGCACAATAGACAAAAATGAAACAATTTCAGAAGTCGAAAAATTCGCGTATTTAAAAGCCCTTTTAATCGGTCAGGCAGCTAATGTTGTGTCTGGATTCGATCTTTCAAGCGAAAACTATGATAATTGTAAAGAAATGCTAAAAAATAGATTTGGCAAAAGAGATATCATAATTAACTCTTTTATGAACAAAATAATTAACTTAGAAGAGGTTAAGAGCTCTTCCAATGTTCAAGCGCTACCGAGAATTCATGACGAAATTGAAATCGCTTTTAGAAATTTAGAGGCAATGAATGTAGAATCTAAGTCCTTCGGACTCTTATTAATGCCTATTTTGCAAAAAAAGCTACCTCATGATTTAATACTGCAATTTAATAAGCAGAGAGAGGACGGTGATATTGAAATTTCTGAATTCATTTCATTTTTAAAGAAAGAAGTGGAATGTCGGGAAATTACTTTAGCAGCATGTAATGAAAATAAAGCTTCGACAATTTCTAATGGTTATAGTAATCAAAAGAATGTTAGTAAAAGGTACGATAGAGAAATTGCTACAGCCAGTGCATTGAATACTTCCGTAAATCAAGTATGCATCTTCTGCCAAAATGCGCATAGTTCCTACAAGTGTAACATTCGTGCAACGGAAAAAATAAAACAGCTTAAAACGAATAACAGATGTTTTAAATGTTTTAAGAAATTTCATTTGAGTAGGGTTTGTAATGATAAAAGTGTTTGTTTCAAATGTAATGGGAAAAATCATCATGAATCGATTTGTTTCAGAAACAGTGACGAACGTTCTAACTCAAGTAAATCTTTAGAGCAACTTAAAACTTCGGAAAATACTTTAGTCGCTTCTAATTCAAATAATGAATCTGTAGTTCCTAATGTAAATGCAAACGCTTTTGTTTCTCAGAACTCTAGTAATGCTTTGAGCGCGAAAAATGTATTGCTACAAACGTGTACTGTAGTAATTTGTACAGAATCAGACTCGAAAACTACGCGTGCAATTTTGGACCAAGGTAGTGAACGTTCTTTCATAAAAGACACTTTGGTTAAATCTTTGAATTTAAAACCCATACGCACTGAGAAACTATCAGTTTTCGCATTCGGAGCGGAAAAAACCCATTGTTAAAAATTATCCTGTGGTAGTAATTGAACTTTGCGACATGGAGTTGAAAAACAAAATAAGATTAGAATGTTTGGTAACCGACACAATTTTCTCATGTCCTGTGAAGGGTCCAAGTTTACGCTCACTCGAAAAAATGCAGTGCTTGGGACTAAAGCCGGCCGATATTGTAGATAATGTCTCCGATTTACGACATTTGGGGGTATTAATTGGGGCGGACAAATTTTGGGATGTAGTGTTGACAGCGAGAAAACGCATAAATAGAGATCTTCAGGCCGTTAACTCTATATTTGGGTGGTTTTTAGTGGGTTTAGACAGAAATACGTTTAAACAAGCCAACTTTTCAAAGCATTCAAATGTATCGGTAGGAAATGCAATTGTTTTAAATGATTTAAGAATATTTTGGGAATTGGATTCTATGGATATAATTGAAGATTCTAGTAAATATTCGAAAAAAGACGAAGATTTAATTCATTGCTTCGAAACAGATTTGCGATTTGTAGACGGGAGATACGAATGTAAATTACTTTGGAAAACCACAACTGACGGTCTCGAAAACAATTTTGAGGTAACTAAAAGACGTTTTGAAACTTTAAAACCAAAAACTGGATAAAACTCCAGAAATATTAGCGAAGTATAAGGAAATAATAGAACAGCAGTTAAACGAAAATATAGTTGAGAAATGCGCTAATGAAATCAAAGATAAAGATTATTATATGCCCCTTCGTAATAGCGAAACGACGAATGTTCGTATCGTATTTGATGCATCTTCTAAATCTGAAAATTGTAAATCCTTAAATGAATGTTTAGAAATTGGTCCTAACTTGAATCCGTCCGTTCTTGATATTATTCTTAGGTTTCGGGAGCATGAAATAGTATTTAGTGGAGACCTAGAAAAGGCGTTTTTGATGATTGGGATAGCTAAACAAGATCGGGATTTTTTGAGATTTCTCTGGTTTGGGGAATCAAACGAACAGTTCAAAATTTTGCGTATGTGCCGCACGCCGTTCGGTACCAGTATTAGCCCATTTATACTAGCCGCTACTATTAAATATCATATTAAAAAAAATAAAATTAAAAACCCTGATGTATTTGAAATGCTTAATTCATCAATTTATGTAGATGATTTGTTTTATGGTGCTAAAACGGTGGAAGATGCATACAAATTGTCTGTAGATGCAGTAAATATTTTCCGTGACGCGGGAATGAATTTGAAAAAATTGAAATCGAATTCAAATGAACTTAATGCTTTGTGGCTCAGGGATAATATTAAACAGGACGAAAATTTGAGTAAAAAATCAAAATTTTTAGGCATGAATTGGAATCCCATTAATGATTCTATCAATTTAGAGCTAACTGCTGTAATTGAATCTGTGAAAAGCAAACTAGACGACATAAAAAGGACAGTTTTAAGAACTGTAGCTAAAATATTCGATCCAGTGGGATTTCTTCAACCTTTTACTGTGCGGATGAAGATATTGTTACAAGATCTTTGGCTGTTAGGTCTAAGCTGGGATGAAAGTCTTCCTAGTGCTTTAAAAGGAAGGTGGAATAATTGGTGCTCAGAACTTGAGTTCTTACAAAATCTGACTTTCCCAAGGAAATTCTTCAGTGAGGCTGATTACACGGAACTGAGCATTCACATTTTTTGCGACGTCTCTCCTAGAGCGTTTGAAGCGGTTGCTTATTTTAGATACTCGAATAGTTACGGGGAGATTAAAACTTCCTTCATAATGGCCAAGGGTAGAGTTGCACCTTTGAAAACTTTATCTTTGCCAAGATGTGAGCTAATGGGAGCTCTTATAGGTGCTTGATTAGCGAAATATTTAAAAGGCATTTTTCCGAACTTAACCGAAAATCTGTATTGTTGGAGCGATTCAACAATTGTACTACACTGGCTAAGAAGATCTCCAAATGAGTGGTAGCCCTTTGTTAGCAATCGCGTAGCAGAAATTCAGGCAATTTGCAGTCCAAATCAGTTTTTCTACTGCGATTCAAGAAATAATCCAGCAGATATGTTAACAAGAGGAGAACAAGCTGAAACAATGGCTTCTAGTCCACTGTGGCGAAATGGACCTAGTTGGCTTACCGAATCCAAAGAGTTATGGCCAAAGAAAATAGCAAAGTTCAACGAGGGAGAAATGTCCATTGAAAGCAGAAAATCGCGAAACGTCCTACAAATTTCCGCTAATAGTGAACCCAAGCAATCTGATAGTTCACCATTTGATTTAGATGAATTCGGCACTTTGAAGAAAGTGTATCGTATTACCGCATGGATAATGAGATTCATCAATAACTGCAAACCAAAATCTAAGAAGTTGTGTGGACCAATTGCAGCAGAAGAAATTATGACTGCCGAAATATTTTGGAGTAAAACCACGCAAATGGAACACTTCAAAAAGGAAATTGAAACCCTATCCGATGGAAAGAATATCGACAAAAATTCCAGCCTATATTTGTTGCATCCTGAAATTGATGAGAATGGTCTTCTGCGTTTAAAGGGGCGAATACAGTTTGCAGATTGTCAAGAATCAGCAAAGCACCCATTAATATTGCCATCAAAGTGCAGATACGTGGAACTTTTAATAATGGATGCACACGAAAGAGTATTTCATTCTGGAGTAGATGCCACACTAACACATCTCCGTGAAAAGTTCTGGATCATTAAAGCACGACAAAGAGTTAAAACGGTTCTTCACAAGTGTTTGATTTGTAAAAGATTCAACGCGCGTCCAGGAGCTCAGGTTGTAGCTCCACTCCCTGCAGACAGAATAATTGAGTCACCACCTTTTGCAGTAACTGGACTCGATTACGCAGGACCCTTTTATTGCAGAGAAAATAATGAAAAACATTATTTGCTTTTATTTACGTGTGCAGTTACGCGCGCAATCCACTTAGAACTGGTACCTTCCATGAACACTGAATCATTTTTACTGGCCTTCCGGCGGTTTATATCTCGACGAGAACTGTGTAATACAATTTATTCTGACAATGCAAAGTCATTTAAACGAGCAGATATTGAGTTGAAAAAAGTATTTAAATGCTTTGGTCATCCTTCTGTTAAAGATTTATTTTCACATTACAATATAAAATGGAAATATATTGTAGAAAGAGGTGCATGGTGGGGAGGATTCTGGGAGAGAATGGTAAGAACAATTAAAACAAGCTTAAGAAAAATTGTTGGGCGCTGATCGCTCTCTCTCAATGAACTTGAAACGGTGTTTATTGAGATTGAAGCAATAATTAATTCTCGACCCATTACTTACGTATATGATGATCCCTCAGAACCCTCTCCCCTCACTCCTGCACATTTTTTAGTAGGTAAGCGATTGTTATCCCTCCCTCCAACGAGAATTTCAAAGGATGATTTATTAGGATCTAGAAAATCCACAGTTAAAAAATTTAAACATCAGCAAAATGTGTTAAATCATTTTTGGAATCGCTGGCGAAAAAATTATCTATTAATGTTAAGATCTGCTCATGTGTGTCAGCAAACTTCAAAAAGTAAGGAATTTAAGCCTAATGATGTTGTTTTAATCGAAGATGATCGTTACCCAAGAAATATGTGGTCTTTAGGGAAAATTACTGAAATTTTTCATGGCAGGGATAACAAAGTGCGCTGTTGTTCGATCAAAACTAAGACAGGGATTATCAGAAGACCTGTTCAACTAATTTACAACTTAGAGCTCACTTGAGCAAATAGACTTAAGTTTGTGCACAAAATTTGAAAATTTTAGTAAGCATATTAAAATTTTTTGTTTAAATGTATTTAAAACTGTATTGTGTTAATAATTGTTTATATTTTGACAAGGTAGTCATAGAAGAAATGTTATGTTTGTCATTTATGTAGATGAAAACATTAGATGTCCTATCTGGTAAGTTTGTAAACTCTAAGTAGAGTTTAGGTGGGGAGTGTTGCGATTTGCCGTAAGAGGGCGTGTTCCTCACCTATTTAAGCAAGTTGTCTTGTATCTTTTGGTTTATGTTATGTTTCGTTATGCTTATGTTGTGTGATGTTATGTTACATTAGTTGAAGGGAGCCGCCAGCCCTCATAATACTGGCAAGAACGAGCACTGCCTCGTTATCTTCATTCTCTTTTAAGTTTTAAATAAAAGTTAGTTTTCATATTAGTGTTGATTTTTGGAACCACCGATAAAGCTACACAAGTCATATTTTATAAATGACGCTTTTTGAGACTGTAATTGCCTGGGTCGGAACACCTCATCTGCTTTCTTTGTGTAACGTTATTCAAATTACAGTTCAACTTTAAGGAAACTCAGAATCCCCTACCTACTTTCCTAGTATCACCAAAAATAGCACGAAATGTCACCAAAGAAAGGAATATTTCTTATTTTGAAATTTGTAAAGAGAATCTCTCCCTCCTCCCCACTCTTTACAATCCTCTCAATATATAACTTTCAATTGAGTCTCTAGAACTTCATCAGTATTTAAAAATAAAAAAATAATAATAAATAAAAATTAAAAAAAAAAAAAAACGAGAATAATTCATACATTCTAAGCAATCTAATGTCATCATCAAAGCTACAAACGCAAAGGTTTTTAAGATTTTGATTCCGAAAACCATCCAGCGAGTGTCTTATGGACAATCTAGGTTAATGGCTTCTTTGGACCTTACACGTCATTCGAACCTTACTGCATCATGTCTTTTTAGCTGAAATATTGTGATTCAACTACCAAGCCACGGTTTTCCAGTCGTCTGGGGGGGGGGGGGCTCCAACCGATATTATCAAGAGATAAGGAGAGGCGCTGAATGGAATGCCGGTCTGTTATTAAAGACAGTAAAGTCGGTCTGCTGCTATCATAACCCCTCTAAGCCTAATTTATACGCACTGTTCTAACGAACACCTACGTTCTACATTGATTCCTGTGTGGTCCAATCACTGTTGCTTGCCTGTTAATGAAGACCACTCTCTATTGTTCCTTGTTCTGTGTATTGTGTTTGTTTTTGCTATTTTGTTCTTTGTAACCTTTTCTTGCTGCCAGCCATTGGAAATAAAAAATATAAAAAAAAAAAAACATTACTATCCACAAGTCTAAAAATTTTGAGGGGTGTCTTGTACCTAGGAGAAACTTTTTTTATATATGTATTTTTGAACCACCGTAATGAGGCGAGTTCGTTAAATTGTGACAAGGAAAGGGAGAGGGCAACAAGAAGTATGACACCACGCATGTTTTTTTAAGAATGTGGTTATAAAAAGTAACGTGACATCTGACAAGGAGAAGGGGTGGAGTGAGGTTAGGTGTGACACTGACACTTTGTGACCAGGGGGGGGAGGATCAAAAATGTTGATAAAAAGGGTGACGTCATTTATGGACAGGCACCCACTCATCATATTCTCAGGCAGAGGACCCTCTTGGGAAATGGGGTCGAATATGGTGGATATGATTTCATTTAACTTTTCTCAAGTAAAATCTTTAACGTTTTTCCCACTTCATAAGTATTCAGGCTTTTAACATGTTTTATGTTAAAAACTTATACTGTTCACCAATGAATTGTATGGAATTGGCAAACGTCCAGTTAAGACGAGTTTATCTGAATGATGAAGAAAAATAAAAATTTGATGAGCATGCTCTGTCAGTTTTAATATGACTCTGTTTAATTTAGAGGCTAATTAGAGAGCTTAATTAGACTGTTCTGTTTAATTAGAGGCTAAAATAATTAGAGTCGTCCATTTCCGCCTTCACACCGGAGGTTTGCCTTTCCATACAATCCGTGATCAGACAGTAATAGTTTGATCTTATTTTTTGTGCAACGAGCAAGCTTTACTCTTTGTAATATTATTTTTATATTATTACGGTAACGTAGTCGCTTAACGAGATCGGGAAAGATTGAATTTGGCTGATTATTTTTAATTTTAATGGAACTTGAGTGCAATTTAATGACTTTTTTATTCATTTGTGCTGACTAGACATTATTATCCACTTATTATCCAATTGACCACGAGACTCGCCAAAATGTTTGCAGAAAATTTTCAGTAACTGAGGCCTTTGGAAATTTTTCAACTGTCAAAGTTGTCGAATTGTGTTTTCGAAGTTAAAGACTACATTGTCATGTTTCTCGGCTTTCATGGTAAGATCGAAATATCGCCAATAAAAAAAAAAATTTTAACTTTTGTTAATATATAAAATAATCCGCCAAATGAACTAGGCCTTAAACAGTGCAAAATTAATTTGTCATTTGCAAAATTTCAAACAAACACTAAATTTAACTCATTATTTTAGAAACATTTCGAATGAAAATAATTAGTGCCATTTTATGGTCACCAAAAGTATCTCAGTGTTTGGCAACAATACTCTTTGAAGAAAATTAGTGACGAACCGTTTTTCAATGTAGGGAGGGGGAACATGAGGTATCCCAAAACAATTACCACACATTTGGTAACATTTTAAATCGCACCAAGAACCCGCAACAATAATTGAAGTTTCCTGAAAAAGCTAGCGCAAGTATAGGAGGTTTACCGGTGACTACATTTTTTAAACAGTTAGTACCCCAGCTAGTATTAAATACAACCCTAGGTATTCCACTCCGATGTAGTGCTATTCTTTTTCAAACATTTTTTTACAGCAATTTCAAGATGATAAATCAGATAAATTTGAACTTAGCCCTTTCAGTGTCAATTACTTTATAATAAACATATCCGAAATGAATTTCAAAACAATTTGCCAAAACAAGTATGGAAAGTGTCAACGCATTAATAAAACGCAACATAGTCGATATCTTTCATCTGTCGGAAAGAATAGTAACATTGACAAAAGAAAGAATAGAGCCCGAAACACTTCTCTTGCACACTATGTTTAAAACGCCTACGCCGCCGTTTAGAGAGCGTCTTCGAAGTTCCTTTGTTGCACTAGAAAGAAAAAGTAAAAAATTCACCTCCTTTTCAAGTTGGGATTTCAACCTTTATTTTCACTTTTACAAAAGAACGTCCAGCTAATTTACTCTCACTAAACAAGTGGCGAAGGCAGTTGAGGAAAAAAATAGCAAATCCTCTGAAAACTCATATTTTCTTTTATGATTTTTGAGCAATCACGATTGCTTATTGTTCTCACTTGACCTTTGAATGACCTTCCTATGATTTTATCCCCCCCTCCCCGTTTTCCTCTGCAGCACCATCGTCGACCGGCACCTCCCGCGTCCCGATGCTGCTCCTCTAGCAAAAACCGTCTCCAGGCTGCACCCGTATCCACACACACACACGCATACATACACACATGAATGCCTACACACACGCGCGCACATACACACACACACAAATGCAAGCGTATATACACATCCACGCTCATGATTGCGAAAAACATACAAATAATTTGACTTTAAAATGCCAAAAATTCATTTTATTTTTTTTTTTTTACATTTGATTTTTGTGAACTTTTATATTTTGAAGTCCCATAAAATTTATATTGTTTTGGTGTGCTGAAAAAAGGCTTTGAAATGCTTTAAACAAAGATAATTCTATGAATTAATTACTTGTTCAGAAAACTCATACTGAATGGAGTTTAATTTATTTAATAAATGATACATAAATTAACGTAGACTATTCAATTTTCATTTTCTTTCTCGAATAAATTTTGAATTAAAAACTTATTTTTTTGTGTAAACATTCATTTTCTTTTTCACGATCATTTTTGTATCTCCAACAAAACTCACTATTAAAAATCGATTTATAGCAATAACCCTAAATCAAACGCTTTGTTAAAAGTTTGAGGTTTTCCCTCTAATGGGTGATTTTTGAAATGTTTCCTTTTCGGTTATTTTTCCACAATCTGCCACAAAATTTTACTGATTTGTGGTTTTTTTTTTTTTTTTTTTTTTTTTTTTTTTTGTACAAGCGTGATTGTTGAACACGCGTGACTTGACAAAACTTTTATTTTTGAGCTGGACCGTGCAAAGTCGGTCAACGTAGCTAGTTTAAATTAAAATAAGAGACCAGGCAGGGTGCATAGTTTATTGGGCCTGCCAAGAGCAGTAGTTATTCAACAATGAAATAATTCCGTGACGCTCCTACGTCGCGAGTTTCATTGTTGGTGAAGTCATGAGCGTTACTCGATCAATGAATTACCTATATGAGAATACTAGAAAATAACCCGTCGAATGATGGGAAATATGACGGGAGCAAAAAAAAAGTAAATGTGGAAAATTTTTTAAAAAACTTTCCATCCAGGTTGAATTAACATTATTAGAATACGGAAAAACTGGGATCTAATGAAAAAAACTTGAAATACGAGAAAAACGTCGATTCAGGGGACGTAAAATCGGGGTTTTACTGTATGTACCAGGGGTTCTCAAACTTTTTCTACTCGTGGCACCTTTTGAAGAATCAGAACTTTCTCACGGCCCCCCCCCTCCCCTCTATTATATAAGATATGTACACCAAATAAGACCATCCAGTGCTCCTTAACCTCGTATATCTTTCAATTATGATTGAGTTGACTCCAGCTTTTGCATACTCATCAGATGACTCATAAAAACTTTTTAAAAAATAATAAACAAGTGAAAGTTTAATTTATATTTTTCGGTAGTTTAAACAAAGAGAGACGGTTTAGCCTGATTAGGAGCATGAATTACTCTTCAAGAACAACAAATCACTTTTTTCATACTAGTACTAGTAACCTACAGTTTCATTGAGACCCAAGTTCCATGTCGAAACGAAACTGTTGAAATAAGGTCAGGTAGTTTTGTCATCATTCTTCCGTAATAATTTTTGTTACCTGGTTTCTGTTTGTTTCTTTTGCCTGGTAATTAGAAACTGCTTGTTGATAACACTTTATCATCAGTTTAAGTTTCTGATGCCGACGAAGTCACGTTCTAGCAAATTTTTACTATGCTACATTAATGAGGAGATGACCTTCTTGTTGTACATCACCTTATTTTGCACACCCACCTTAAACATATATTGTTACCATGGACACTTCGCGGCACCCCTCGTCTCCTCCTACTGCATCCCAGGGGGCCGCGGCACCTAGTTTGAGAACCCCTAATATATACAATACAGTGGGTAGCCAAATTAATGTAGAGACTGAAAAAATTTCATCATTTGATACACTAGTAATGAAATTCATTCCAAAAATCTTACTAGCTTCACGCATTTTATCTTAATTATGTCACAGATATATTGAGCTAATGAAACAAATCAATTGAAATATATTAATACACGAACTTAAAGAAAAATATACCAAATTTTTATTCAGTTACAAACACAACGTGTGAGCTTTTTGTTATACAACAAACAAGTAATATGTAATACATGAAATACACCGCCAGCTCAGTGAATTCCAGCCGAGGACTGCAGTTTCGTGCTTATTAGCACTCATCAGCCCGGCATAGAAAGTGACTGAACTGGAGGTGGAAAACCTCTTAAAGAAGCCAAGAGTGCCAAACGAACTGGTAGCTAGTACAGAATTAGCACTGACCAGACGAGTGACCGAAGCAATGATTCGGTGCAGCTCGAAGAATGGAGGCAAGGCAGGTATAATATACCTGCCTTAGGGCGCTAACTTACTGAATATACCTGCCTTGCCTTCAATCTTCGAGTTGAACCGAACCATTGGCACTCTTGGCTTCCTTAAGAGGTTTTCCACCTCCAGCTCAGTTACTTTCCTATGCCGGGCTGATGAGTGCTAATAAGCACGAAACTGCAGTCCTTCGGCTGGAATTGACTGAGCTGGCGATGTATTTCATGTATTTCTGCCTTAGCCCTGACTGTAGGGCGGTAACTTGTTGAAAATATGTAATACAGCTTGTTCCACACACTTTGTATTATACCTTAACTATAACAATTCTTATGATATTGTTTTAAAGTCATTTATTCTATAGAAGCAAATATACAAAACTATAACTTATTCATTTATGTTAAGATAACAAAGCAGGATTTTTTCTTCATTTTCAAAACGTCAATAGCAATTACAACATATAGATTAAATATTTAGTAACACCATAATCACGCATTATCAAAGCGGTTACACTTTATGTGACGGCAGCAAGCTGGATAATGTCCTTCGCCACGTTCTAGCGTGCAGTTGGAAGACGGGGGAGGAGCGGCCACTGAGCCACATCTGTAAAATAATAAATATACAAAATTTGACTGCAAAAAAAAAAAAAAATATTAATAGTGAAACTACAATGTTGTTCGGGTCAGATAAGTTGACTTCCGATGGCGTGAGGCTTAAACGATTCCAATTGTTGAAATAAGGGTGAAAAAAGTCGGTTTGCGTTCCCGATAACTATTATCACTCAAAGTATAAATGAGCTGGTACCTTTTTCAGCGCCTTTTTATCAGAGCTTTTATTCCATGTCGAACCAACCAAAATAATAATAAATCAATAAATAGTTCTCAGCTGACCATCTCAATGCAATATTTTTTTCCAGATTATTCACTGTAACTGCTGATCCACTCATGGTCCTACTCTAACCATTTTTGGACGTATTCATGAAAATACGTTAAGAATGGTTTTTTTTTCTTTCAAAATGTTCAAAGGACACAATCTTTTTTTCTCTTCTAATTTTGAGAAAAAAATATTTTTTGAAAAATTATTCACATATTAAATTATAGTGCAGGTAATTGTCTTAAAAATGAGATACTATTCTCCTCCATAGCTCTTATAGAACTTGAGTTATAACATTTTAAAGCACTGCCAGCAAGTTTTTTTTTTAAACGGATTTTTAACGAATTTCAAACATTATTTGCTCATTATTTTTAAAAAAAGGTAGATTTTTTAAAATTATATATAACTTCATATGTAGCCCGTTTTGGCAGCAAAAGGCGCTGAACCCAATCCTGTGTGTGCACCAACCAATGATAACGTTACAAAGTTTATTTTTGATTGGACGTCACCCATTTTGACCGCAAGAGGCCCTGAAGCCAATCCTGTGTATCCACCAATCAATGGCAACGCTGATGGAAAATAGAGATTGCCTGTAGCGTCTTCTTTGTTGTGATGAGTTTCAGCGATTGTCACGGCCTATGAGAATTAAGTGTGGCCATGGATCGTGCGATTAAGATGGCCTACAACTGCGTTTAAATAACTTGAACTTCAGGAAATTACCGAAGAAAATCCAGATACCTTATGTGGCTGAATATTACACGTATGCTACATACCTATTTTACGCTGCACTCTAGTTATTTAATAATAACCCCCTACAAAGTTAGATCCGTCATTCCCACGGAAAATTGCTAAGCTGTCAGTTAAGACGATTCTTATCTGAATTGAACTGAGGTGACAAAAGCCATGGGATACCCATAAATGTCGTGTCAGACCTCCTTTTGGCCGGCAAAGTGCTACTATGTTTGCTTTGATGAACTAGCCTATTTTGCCTCTTGATTGTGGATTAGCATGGAGTTAATAAGAAACCACAAGCAGCAAAGCACATTACTTCATCCTAGTAGCCATACGAACAGAGCGGCGTTTAGCCCCAAGATGGCAGACGTGCCGCTACTTAATATACGATTTAGGGCTTTAAGTGTGCACTGTAAAAAATCTCAGAAAACTCTCTGAATATACAAAAAAGTTTTCCGTAATACACAGATTCGTACGCCCTCCGCAGTTTTCTGCTATAATCAAAAACGTTTCCCGTTTAGCAAGAAAGTAAGAGTCGACGCATGCGCAGCTCACACGGCAATTTCATAGTCCAGCAGCAAATCTAAACTGAAACTTTCGAAAGCACGCAATGAAAACAAGTGCTGACTCATGTATGCGAAGTAACACTCATCAAGGGGATTAGTAGAAGTTTTGTTCCTCGCATGAATTCACTGATAATTTTAAAAGATAAGATAATTAAATAATAAAGATTTTAGATAATTTTAAAGTCTTATATTTTCTTGCATATGTATCGTCATGAGATTGAATTTGAAGCTATGTCACTTATTTTTAAGTACGAAGTGCAAATTCTCGACGCATGCTCGCGGAAGGAATACAAACTGAAATTAAAAACCAAATAACTACCGAGAGGACGCCATGTAAATTCATTGCGTCGCATAACTTGTGTTGGTAATTTACTTTTTTCTTGGATACTTTTCTTCTTTCTACCAAATGGGTAATTTTTGTTGGCAGAATTTTATTCTGTCATAAAAATCACCTTTTTGGTGACCAAAGCCTGCAAAAGACCACCACCGACGAATAGGTAAGTCGCTTTGCAACTCTATTACTTTAAAGAGATTTAGTTCATATAAATCTCGTTAAAAAAAAAAAACTATTTTCTTCAGTATCATTTTTTCGTTGTGAACTATTGCAATTTGAAAATATTTTACATTACATAGAACACATATTTAAAGTGCAAGTGTGTCTAGTTTTATTCTGTAAAATTTATGAATTGAAGATTATAAAAAAATTTAAATATGTGTTATTGTGTACTTTGTTTTTATGTGTCAATCTCAGTTAATATTTGGCTGAACATTTATGTATCAAGCATTATGAATTAAATGTTATAATATGCAAATTGTCAGGTTTGATAGTTCGTCTTTAAGGTTGCATGTTTTCATTCTCTTGTAAACAGTGTAGCTAGATTGTATGAAGTAAAAAAAAAAAACTATCTCTTGTAATTAGGAACATAGTGCTTCAGTATTATCTAAATGACGATATCTCTTTAAATATTTGCATTAGCGAAACGCTTTAAATTAGTTAAATGTGTATTAATTTATTTAACAAATAGATACATATATGTATTTAAAAGTGTCTTCATTTTTTTCGTTTTACGAGCCTCAATTTTACCAAAAGCAAAAAAAAAAGAAAAAAAGAAAAAAAAAGACTTAATAAAATAGTTTTGTATTTTTACACCATATTCAAGTATTTGACTTATAATTTATATGATACTTTGATTTATAATGCATATGATACTTTGATTTATAATGTATATGATGTTGCTTTTTCAAGGGGGGGTGGGCGCTTCATAGCATTTTATGGGTGCACCATCACTCTTATGGTGGCGGGGGGGGGGGGGTAGTTATTCTCGTATATATGAAATGGAATAATCATGTAATAGAGTTCAATGTTTTAATAAATAAAATATATAATGCATTTTGCGCACACTGTAAAAATAAAATCAGTAACCTATTTTGAATAAGTATTTATATTTGTGATGAGTTGGAAAAGGGCAAGAACAGAAGAATCAACCCGAATGGTTCCAGCAGGGGGACTTGGTGTCATATTTAAATTCATCAATTTCTCTGTTGGTACTTTCCGGTACACTTTGTTCGTCAGAGAAATTGACTTGAGGTGAACGAATTCCGGAACGCGAAGGGTAGGCAAGTCCTGTCAAATTTTATCCGAAGATAAAAGCTATCAAGTTTGATACAAGATATGTTTTTAAGTTCTGCATTAAAAATACAATATGTTGATAGTTTTGTCTTGAAAATATTGAGAGAAAAACTGAAGTTTAAGATTGTTTAACAAACAATCCCCACTTTTCAGAAGGTACCCCCACTCCAATTCCCCGACGATTTTGTGATTAGGAATGAAACTACTAGATTATTTCATAATTTTTCAAGAATTTATAACTGTGCATATGTTATGCTGTTAACCATGCTATTTGTCATAGAAATTCCAAAAAAAAAAAAAAAATCCACGAATAATTCTAAAATTGCTTGTGTTATTGCTCTTAGATATGAAAGAATTGAAACTGATATAGTATGCAATGCTATAATAAGGAATTATATTTTAGAAAAAATCACGGAAAAAGGATTCCGAAATTCTCGGAAACGTTTTTGAAAATTGTTTGGAGAATTCCGAAATACTCGGAAACGTTTTCGAAACTTTCATGAACCACAGCTGCACAGAATACTCAGAAACATTTCTGGAAATTACGGAAAGAGGATTCCGAAATACTCAGAAACGTTTCTGAAAATTACAGAAAGAGGATTCCGAAATACTCAGACACGTTTCTGGACATTACAGAAAGAGGATTCCGAAATACTCAGAAACGTTTCTGAAAATTACAGAAAGAGGATTCCGAAATACTCAAACACGTTTCTGGACATTACAGAAAGAGGATTCCGAAATATTCAGAAACGTTTTTGAAACTTTTATGAACCACAGCTGCACGATATACTCAGAAACGTTTCCGGATTTTTTTTACAGTGTACTGCATGCATACTAGTTTAATGTAGGACAGTCAGGAGGAATGAGTCAGTGGCAAAAATGGAACAGCTGCATTTACATGCCAAAATAAAAAGTAATATTATTTCATGTCATTGTTTTAAAAGTGATCATTTTTAAAAAACTATGTTATTAATATACAATGTACATTATAGGGAGAAGACGAGGGGCGTTCACCACGCAGACTGTGCCATTGACATTTTCAGGGGGTTGCTTTTTCAAGGGGGGGTGGGCGCTTCATAGCATTTTATGGGTGCACCATCACTCTTATGGTGGGGGGGGATTCTCGTATATATGAAATGGAATAATAATGTAATAGAGTTCAATATTTTAATAAATAAAATATGTATTGCATTCTGCACACACTGTAAAAATAAAATCAGTAACCTATTTTGAATAAGTGTTTATATTTGTGATGAGCTGGAAAAGGGGAAGAACAGAAGAATCAACCCGAATGGTTCCAGCAGGGGGACTTGGTGTCATATTTAAATTCATCAATTTCTATGTTGGTACTTTTCGGTACACTTTGTTCGTCAGAGAAATTGACTTGAGGTGAACGAATTCCGGAACGCGAAGGGTAGGTAAGTCCTGTCAAATTTTATCCGAAGATAAAAGCTATCAAGTTTGATACAAGATATGTTTTTAAGTTCTGCATTAAAAACACAATATGTTGATAGTTTTGTCTTGAAAATATTGAGAGAAAAACTGAAGTTTAAGATTGTTTAACAAACAATCCCCACTTTTCAGAAGGTACCCCCCCCCCTCCAATTCCCCGACGATTTTGTGATTAGGAATGAAACTACTAGATTATTTCATAATTTTTAACTTTGCATATGTTATGCTGTTAACCATGCTATTTGTCATTAGAAATTCAAAAAAAAAAAAAAAATCCACGAATGATTCTAAAATTGCTTGTATTATTGCTCTTAGATATGAAAGAATTGAAATTGATATGGTATGTAATACTATAATAAAGAATTATATTTTAGAAAAAATCACGGAAAAATGATTCCGAAATTCTCGGAAACGTTTTTGAAAATTGTTTGGAGAATTCCAAAATACTCGGAAACGTTTTCGAAACTTTCATGAACCACAGCTGCACAGAATACTCAGAAACATTTCTGGAAATTACGGAA
The DNA here is from genome assembly GCF_026930045.1 of Uloborus diversus. Taxonomy (NCBI): domain Eukaryota; kingdom Metazoa; phylum Arthropoda; class Arachnida; order Araneae; family Uloboridae; genus Uloborus; species Uloborus diversus. The sequence goes on from NC_072736.1 coordinate 41,675,988, forward strand.
AGAGGATTCCGAAATACTCAGAAACATTTCTGAAAATTACAGAAAGAGGATTCCGAAATACTCAGAAACATTTCTGGACATTACAGAAAGAGGATTCCGAAATACTCAGACACGTTTCTGGACATTACAGAAAGAGGATTCCGAAATACTCAGAAACGTTTTTGAAACTTTCATGAACCACAGCTGCACGATATACTCAGAAACGTTTCCGGATTTTTTTACAGTGTGGTACAATCCGTGTTGATTGCCTGTTAAAACTGACACCTCTACGCACACATTACTAATCTCAGTCATTAAGTTCAGGCGGTCAGCCATCGCGTTGTCCATGGTATGAGGTAATGACTGAAATGAGATATTTTCTGCACACTTTTGACACTGAGGATCTCAGAATTTTGAATTCTCTAATCTAATGATTTACAAAATGAAATATTCGACGCGTGTATCTCATTCTACCATTTCGCGTCCGAAGTCTGTTAATTCACGTCGTGGTGCCACAAACACGATAGAAACTTTTTTTTACACAAATCATTCAAATACAAATGGAAGTCATATCTATTCACTGCCTAATTATACCACCTGTGACAATATTACCATCTGTACATTTACATCTCGCTCTCCCATTACTTTTGTCACCTCAATGTATAAAAATATGGGGGGTATATACACACAAAAAGCAGTTTCAGTAACAGATGTAGAATTAATTACCCAGCAGCCGACAGCACTCCTTCTCTACAATCAAGGACTTCGCACTTAATGTCGTCATATCCAGTAGCTCCTACTAGTATTCTACCGAATCCAGGTCCTTCACAAAATCCTGGAAACAAAGGAATGCATTATAAATACTAAAATTTTGTAGTTTTTTTTTTATAGATATGTTATTTCACCCAGTTTTAACAATGCAGGTAAAAGCTATTGTTTTGGTGAAACTGTTTTTACATCAGTAAAACAGTGACTCAATTTAGTTATTAGCTTAACCAAGAGGTTCACCACCTTTTTTTCTATCCACGAATTCTTTTTTGTGTAAATTTTGCTAACCTAGAGCAAATTCACTTTTACTTCATGAAATTGGGTTTTATTAGCTAAAATATAACTGTTAATAAACAGTTGATGTTAAATTGCGATTAGATAGTTTAAATTAATGGAAAGAAAATTTAATTTAATGGACATTTTTGTACAATTTATGATTAGACGGATATAAAATTGAAAGAGTCACAGGAAATAATAAGTAGGGATTACAGAAAATAATTACACTTTAAAATACTTATTCGCAACTCCAACAAACTATAGGGGGCACCGCAGCCACCGTCTAATGGCGGATGAAAAAGGTGAAACAAACGCATGCCGTAGCGTAGAAAATGCTTAATAAGCCTAGTAATTTTTGTTTGTATGCAGGATTTTTTGCTTTATTCTTTTTAAATTATTTTTTAAGACTTGTGAATATTCCGGTCCACGTAGAAACTAGTATGATGTGGCTATCACGAAACTTTCTTCTATATCTTTCTAATAATTCAAATCACTCCCCATGCTTGATGAGGAAGCAATATTCCCAACAAAAACAAAACTACACACGCTAAAAACTGACGACCATGCCGATTCCAGATACCCCCTCAAGCTTTAAAAGCCTGTAACAATAAAAAATATTCAATAAATGTCATACAAGTCAGAAAATGCAAAGAAAAATTTAAAAAACGAAATTTTGTAAACTTTAACCTTCATAGTTTTATTAATGATACAATCCACCGCAGGTTTTGTTTTTCAACTTAAACATGAATACATAGTTACAAAATAATCACTTACTAAAATAACTTTATTTTTACTTTTAGTCGCTTCCCAATTTATTAGCAATTTAAAAATTAGACTTCTTACTGACGACGTTAACTTTAAAGTGATATTGTGCTTGGCAAAAAAATTAAAAAATAAAGTTTCGGTAAACCTTCATGGATGAAATAAATTTCCCATTGGAGGTTCAAGTGTATTAAAAAAACAAAAACTTAAATTTGACACCCAGTCCCATTTTGTGGTGTAACTATAGAAAACTTTTTCCAAAAAATATATATAATAGAAGAAAACAAGGGTCGATGAAAAAAGTGATAAAGATACAGCTTTAGTCTGGCCACCATTCTCGTAGACAATTGGCAAGCAATTAGTGAAGACAAAAACAAGTGACAGAGTCCAGTAGTAGAGGAAGAAAATGTTCTTAGTTCATAAGATAAAATATGGTTCTGAAAGTGAGTTAGTTTTATGACAATAAATTTCTAAAAAAAAGGAAGTAGTTGGGACTAACAAAAACCGTTGTGAAAACATTGTAAGAATTTAATTTATAACATTATTAAAACTTGTGAAGATGAAGCTGGCATCTCTAAGAGCTTTTGTTTAGGGACTTCAGTCTCTACAAATTTCCGTGAAATAGTCCCGAATTTATTCCCAATAACATCATCCAAAATCGTGTAAAATTTTGCTTTTGGAAAAATCTATTTCGAATAATTTCTTTGAGAAATTCTCTAAATCCCAACCCTTATCCTGAAAGCTGTCCTGTGGTTGCGATTTTAAGACTGAATTTTGCAAATATTCCGGGAAAGAGCCCCAAACCCCTCCCTCCATTATTCCCCCTCCATATTTCATCAAAAACAATCAAGAAATGGGTTTTTAGGATTTTAATTTAAAAAAAAAAAAAATCAGGGAAGTGCATGCTGTCCCCCTTTACATAATTAAGGATGATATAAAATTTCGTTTTTAGGGCGTAGGGAAAAAGTGGGAACTGTGAGACAAAAGCAATATATTCTCTGTTTGAATATTTTCAGCCTGGTAAACTTTTTGAAAAGTCAGGAAAAGTGAACAATATTATAGAAACAAAAATTGATTTCAAGTATCATGTAAGAAAAATAACTGTTTTCATAGTACCCATCAAATATCTCCACTGTTTGTTGCACTGTTTCTCAACTGTTAGATAAACTTTACAAACTGGTGTTATTAATCTAATATTAACTTATTAACTAACATTCATTTTAGCAGTAGAATGATGTCGTTTTCTTGTCTGAGAATGGCAGCCATTGAGTTTATATTTTTCAATGAGGGAACAGTCAGACAGGAAGAGTGAGACACCATTCATTCGTTGCTCACTGCTCCCATAGCCTTTTTACATTAAATTGGAGAAATTATGTATTTAATTAAATTTAATTGGAACTAGCCTGCTGATATAAATAATAATTACATAAATTTGAAAGCCCTGCATCAATAAAATAAGGATTCTTCAATGGAATTACGGTTTTTATTGCTGTATAATATCAGATAGATATTTTCACTACGTACTTATTCCATTTAAATTATTTTTTTTCAAGTCTCATTAGAATATGCTAAATGTAATAATATTTATCCACGATTAAGAACTTCAACATGCCTAGAAAAAAGGAAGCCATATAAAATTTTTCGGAGACTTTCTGATACAGATTGGAAATAAGCATTCCTTCCTTATTAAATGCTATATCAACAAAATGGCACTTTAAGCAAATTTACTGATACAGAATAATCTAAATCTTTCAACCTCAGTCCCAAACAAATACGTGGTAGATGTCACTACTGTGTGTCAAGATGACATGAAATTTACCTTGCCGATAGCTCATACAAAAACCAAGTGGCAAGAGTGGTTCATATTTTTCTAGGTAAATTTAGAGTCTTTTGAAATTCGCTAATTAAAAACATGTGTGTCAGTGTTCCCACTGACCAGGGGAACAGTGAGACAAATTTTATAACACCTGTTTTCAGTGACAAATATTGTACCATTTGAAAAAAAATAATTTCTGTGTTTTTAATGAGAAAAATGCAATTCGAATTTCGTGGCTCACTGTACTCACTCTTTCCCTTAATTTCCGGGAGCGGGTTTCCGAACATTTCCCCTTTTCATTAAATATAACTTTCTATTCTGTTTTTTTAGACTTAAAATTCGAAAAATTCTTTTGGGAGTACTCGAAATCCTCTCTCTTTTCCCACATCATTAAAACTGGTCTAAAATTTCGTTTTTGGAACTTTAATTCCGAAAAAAACTCTTGGGGGGGGGGAGGGAGAGAGAGAGAGGCTCCGAATCCAAACCTTTTCCCTAACGTTTACAAAGATGACCTATAATTGCGTTTTAGAACCTCAAAATGAAGAATTTTCGGGGAAAGCTCGCCCAAAACCCCCTTCTCTTCCCTAAACTTCAATAAAGATAGTCTACAACTGAGCTTATTTAGGACTATCATTTTAGCAAAATTGGAGAGCATCTCCGATCCATCTCCTCCTTCTCCAACCTTAAAAATCGTCTAAAACTTCACTTTTAGGGCTTTAACTTCAAGATATTTTAAAGGCAGTCTCCGAGCTTGAACCGTTCCTGGAAGTACCTCCCCTCTTTCGAACATCGCCAGAGATCATGTAAACTGCAATTTTAGAACTATAATTTCGAACAATTTACGATTGTTAATTCTCTTTCTCCGCTTCTATAAGGCAATTCTCATATTTTGATTTCTAATATATGCTAGTAATGACACCTCTTCCTCCCGAAAAAACTTGGTGACCAAAATACTGGCGATATATCGCCAAGAGTCCGACAAACTATAACACAACTTGTGTTTACATCGAAATTAACAATGGTTTCCCCCCAAAAGGTGCAAAAGACCACTTAGGAACATCCGAATGCAACCAAAAGGGAAGGTGCACAACTAGGCCCCACTAGGAGTCTACGTACCAAATTTCAACTTTCTAGGATATACCGTTTTTGAGTTATGCGAGATACATACGCACATACATACGTAGATACGGACGTCACGAGAAAATTCGTTGAAATTAACTCGGGGGTCGTCAAAATGGATATTTTGGGAGTCTGTAGGTTCCTAGGCATATATCCACGTGTGGTCGGGTAGAAAAAAAAACTCATCATTCATTCGGAGGTGAGAAAAATGGAAATTAAGACCGATTTTTGAGTAAAAATTCTTTTGCAAATTCAACACTTCCTTTTTTGTAAAAGGAAGTAAAAAGGAAGCATTGTATTCGCGAAAAATTTTCCATTCAAAAATCGACCTTAATTTCCTTTTTGCTCACCCCCAAATGAATGTTCAGTTTTTTTTTTCGACCCGACAACACGTGCATATATACCTAAGAACCTATAGACGCCCGAAATATCCATTTTGACGTTTCCCGAGTCAATTACAACGAGCTTTCTCGTGATGTCTGTGTGTACGTATGTATGAGCGTATGTATGTCGCATAACTCAAGAACGGTATGTCTTAGAAAGTTGAAATGTCCCACGTAGACTTCTACTGGGATCTTGTTGTGCACTTCATCTTTTGGTTGCATTCGGATGTTTCTAAAGGGGCCTTTTGCACCTTTTTGGGGAAACCATGGTTAAATTCGATCCAAACTCAAGTGGTTTCATAACTTTGCGGACACTTAGACAGACTTAGCGATATATCACCAGTCTTTTGGTCGCCAAGTTTTGTTGCCGAGTTGGCGACAAATTTGGCGATTTTTTTAAAAATCTGATTACATTTTCTCGTGACGTCTATATGTACGTATGTATGTGCGTATGTATGTCGCATAACTCAAGAACGGTATGTCCCTCCCCTTTTGGTTGCAATCGGATGTTTTTAAGGTTGGAAATCATTGTTAATTTCGATGCAAACTCAAGTGGTGTTATAATTTGGTGACACTTGGACAGTTTTTTGGTCGCCAAGTTTTGTAGCCATTTTGGCAACTTTTTTTTTCTTTTTTTTTTAAAATCTGGTTTTAATTTGGCCACTGTTGGCGATAATTAGAGAGTTAACTATTGAATCACATTAAAATTGCCAATACTGGGGAAATAACATTAAATTGGTGTTAAAGGACGTCATGTGATTCACACTTCAGCTCGTTTAATTTTTGCAATCATTGTAAAAACAAAAAAAAAAAAAAACATTAATCTTGAATAAAATATAACAAGCACCTTGAGTTATTAAATATTCGCTGTATCTGTGCACAAACACAAACATACATACATATATATATATATATATATATATATATATATATATATATATATATATATATATATATATATATATATATATATATATATATATATATATATATATATATATATATATATATATATATATATATTTGGGGGGGACACTTAGGGGATCGCGGGTTTTTTAGTTGGTGAAAACGGGGTCGCGACGTGAAAAAGGTTGGGAAGCACTGACCTAATGAATGCATATACTTCCCCCTAGAAACTGGTATTTCCATGTATACCTGATGAGTGATAGAAGAGCCCAACGTCAAAAGTTGAGAGTTCTCAACTTCAGCAATCGTTCTAAATATTATCAGAAAAAAGCTCATATATTAATACTAATATATTTTTTTCAATTTATTTTATCTAATTAATATGCCCTGGTGGTGCTGAATGCCTTATTTTATTTATAAGTTTATTCTTTGATCTATTTTGGTTGATTTTTCTGCATTTCAAAAGTACACTTTTGATCATCACTAACTTGAGTTTGTACCATTTTTAATCTAGTTTCCGAGAGTATGTTGGGCTTTAGAAGTTTTGGAGGGCTAAAAATGCTATTTAGCATTTTCTGAGCACATGTCACTGTCCGAAACTGAACTCAATTTTGCTGTTTAAAGGTTTTTTAGTATTTTTACTGATTTAAATCTTAAATCTAATTATAAATTTGACTTTACAAGTACAATACCAAAACAAATGCAAAAAAAAATAATAATAATAACTTTCTATCTCGAAAAATAAATCTTTTATAGTGAAAACTGTATGTGTATGTACGGTTGCTGGATTTGCGATTTTTGCTAAATGACAAGTTTTTGGGGAAAATTTAAAGTGCTGCCTTTCAAAAAGTAACTGTCATATTAAGATAAAAATTTCCAGTTATACTTATATCCATGTATAGAACAGCCTCACGAAGTTTCATCGAGATCTGTGAACCTCGGGTGTCCACCCCTGGATGATTTGACATGGAATGACCCAGCTTTAACTTAAGGCCTAAAAGTTTTTGGCATCTTTGGAGCAGCACGATTTCGTTTCCTTCAGAAAAAAGCTGAACCTTTTGGAAATTGCAAATGTTTGTATGAGCTCTGTTTTTGCCCTTAGCCGCACTGATGGGCCACATATTCCCGTTTCACCAACGACCCCTTTCATGGAAACCGGAGGATTTCATTGAACTCGCTTTCTGAACTATACGTTTTTTACACGTCCTGGACGTCGACTATCGTTTCCAAGCTCCTTGAAACGGAATATTGCATCAAACACTTTTGAGGAGATTGGGAAATAATTAATGGATTTGGCTGATTATTTTCTATTTTAATAGAACTTTAATACAATTTAATGTCTTTTTTATTTATTTGTGCTAATTGGACAAGTACTTATTTTCCATTCGCCCACGAGCCTCGCCAAACTTTTTGCAGAAAAATTTCAATTCTTGGCAATTTTTTCAAGTGTCGCCACCTTTGAAGTTAAAACAAGACTACTTCACAATAATCTAAATATTGCCATTAAAGAATCTTTAAAACTTTTATTAATATGTACAATAATCCACCACCTGAATTTGGCAAATCCTTAAACAGCGCAAAAACTCCAATTTTAATTTGTCTTTTCGCAAAATTTCAAAAAGAAATCATATTGTACCACTCACTAATTTTGGAAATATTTCGGATGAAAATATTTAGCGCCATTTTATGGACACCAGAAGTATCTCAATATTTGGCGACAATCAGTGGCGCCGACTCCATAGGGCTCGAGGGGGCCAGAGCCCCCTCAAAAATTTGTTTTGGGGGCAGAGCCCCCTCAATAATTTAAGAACATAATTCGTCATATTATGGTTTCTAAAATCACAAAATTATGTTGGTATTTTTTACTTTCCTTGTTTGAAGATAGTTACCTTGTAAAATACATTCAGTAATGAATTAAATCAAATAACTATTACCGTAGTAAGCAGGTTAATTGAAAATGAGTGGTATGAATGATGATAGTGTTACTGTGCTGAGAGCACTCATAGAATTTGTCCCAGGGCGCAAACCTTCATGTCAAGTCTGTAGCCGGCAAGCAGCACTCTAAAATTCCAGTTTTGATTGCCTTAGAGGTGCGCCTGTGCAAATTTATTAATCCTCAATTGGTTTAATATAGGGGGAAAAAAACATTTATAAGCACTTTTTGGCATTTTTACCCAACTGTGCGGCCCCGTGACGGCGCTCTCATTTAAGTGTTGCTAATCTGAAAAAATATATCAGGGTTTGATTTGTATATTAAATGGAAGGCGTAATAGTTTTCTTCAATTATTAAGAGTTAATAAAGTAATCTGTATTAACTTTATTAACTCTATTAAAGCATTAACTTTGAGATATTATTTTTATTTAATGAACTCTGTGCCTCATTCATAGCAAGCTTAAATTAGTTATTTCACTAATAGTAATCAAAGTGCAACAGCAATCTTTTATGTTTTATTCTTTTAATGATAATTTAGATTTATTTAAATATCATTTCTATCTTTTCAGAGCTATATATTCACTGCTCTGTAATAGCCTGAAAGTATAATTATTACTGTAAATTAAATTAGCTTTTTACGAAAACACCATGCAGGTTATTTTTTTTTTCTTCAAAGCCAAAAAATTTGTCGACTTGTAGAGTTTCTCAGAATGTCGGATTACCGAGAGTCGAGTTTTCGAGGTTCCAATGTCGATCATATAAACCTAAAATGCTTTTTTAAAAAAAACTTTAAAACTCACTATTTTTTTTTCTCAAATTTCAAAAATTTCCCTTGGCAAGGCCCCCGTTATGCCATCTGCCCCCACATTTCTTATAAAACGGTGCCACTGGGAGTGCCTTTCCATGCAAGTCAAGTGCACTACTTTATATAGTGCCGTAGCCTAGCTACGGCACTGCACGGCTCCCTACAAAATAGAACTGTAAAATTGTCCCTGACTTAAGACAAGTGACATGATCTAATTGAAGCAGAAAATTTGTGTACCAATTTTTAGACTGTTTTACTTTGAAAACGTCATGTCACATATTGTTTGTTTGTATAAATTATACACACAAGAAAATACTTAAGTAGGCATTTTCAAGGCACAAAAATCTAAACTTTTTTTGGGGGGAGGGGGGCTCCGTGGGATAACATGCCCGAGATCCTGGTGATGCCCGACCCCCTCAATAATTTTTGCAAGTCGGCGCCTCTGGCTACAATATCCCTTTGACGAAACAAAGAGACAGACCGTTTTTCCTAGGGAGGGGAAGCATTACCCAAGGTATCCCAAAATAATTACCACAAATTTAGTTAACATTTTAAATCGCACGAAGAACCCACAACAATAACTGAAGTTTCCCAAACTAATTAATGCAAGTATGAGACGTTTACGGGCGACTACATTTTTTTAAACAGCTGGAACCCCCGCTAGTATTAAATTAAACCCTAGGCATTCTCTTACGATGTAGTACTATTTCTTTTTCAAACGTTTTCTTACAGAACTTTCAAGATGATAAATCAGATAAATTAAAACTTACCCCTTTCAGTGTCGGTTACTTTATAATAAACATATCCAAAATGAACTTCAAAACAATTCGCCAATATTAGTACGGAAAAAGTTAACGCATTAATAAATCGCAACATAGTCAATATCTTTCATCCGTCTGAAAGAGTGGTAACATTGACAAAAGAAAGAATGAATCGAAACAGTTCTCTTGCAAACAATATTTAAAACGCCTACGCTGTTAGAGAGTGTCTTCGTAGTTCCTTTGTTTCGTTTGAAAGAAAAAGTAAAAAATCCACATCCTTTTCAAGTTGGGATTTCCACCTTTATTTTCACATTTACAAAAGAACTTCCAGCTAATTTATTCTTACTAAACAAGTGGCGAAGGCAGTTGAGGAAAAAAATAACAAATCTTCTCGAAACTCATATTTTCTTTTATATGATGTTTTTTTTAATTAGTCTCCTTTTTTACATTTGGTTTTTATGATCTTTTATGTTTTGAAATCCCATAAAATTTGCACTGCTTTGTTATGATGAAAAAAAGGCTTTGAAATATATTCAACAAAGATAATTCTATGAATTAATTATTTGTCAGAAAATTCGTAATGACTAGAATTTAATTCATTTAATAAATTATACATAAATTAACGTAGACTGTTCAATTTTCATTTTCTTTCTAGAATAAATTTTTAATTAAAAAACTATTATATTCAAAGTGTACATTTGTTTTCTTTTACAGGATAATTTTTGTATCTCCTGCAAAATTCACTATTTAAAATTATTAGTTGACAATGTTGATCGATTCATAGCAATAACCACAAATTAAGCGCTTTATTAAAAAAAAATGGCAAATGGACGCATATAATGGAGGGAAACCGGCTTATATTGTATGATTGATAAAAATGAATTAATTTCAATTTTGCTATCCCGAATTGGGATAGGACCCTGCTCGTTAGGGTTTTTTGCTTCTACAAAAGACTCTTATCGCAATCATAATTGCGGAAAAACACAATTTTCATTCAAGAAGTCAAAATTCAAGTTAATGATAGGGGATGGATGTTAGGCGCTGTGTACTGTTTTTGTTTAAAAAGTGTTTGCAAGTGAGGGCGGGAGGCGGTGAACCAGAGGAGGCTTTATAGACTTAGAAAAATAAAAGCAAAGAAATATCAACGACGATCAAGTAAAAAAATAAGCAATCGTGATTGCTTAAAAATCGCAGAGTTCTATAGTTTCTTAAGAAAAACTCGTTTTTATGTGACGACTGGTCAAATAGATTCACTGTTCTACAGCCCCATAAAATTGGAATTTTCTTGGAATTTTTGAAAACTACAGGAATACTTAAATTGTCTTTTCTGACCCAGAAAAGTTATCTTGTCCTTTTGAGTGCGTTATGAAAAGTGTTTAGTATTTAAATAAAAAATTCTGTTTATTTATTTTTTTAGTGTAATGTATTTCAGAAATAGAATAATGTTACCATCACGAAACTTCACATGCGAAAGCTGTGTGCAAAGTGGGTGCCGCTCGTGCTCTCAATCGAGCAAAAGCAACAACGTTTTGATGATTCGGAACAGTCTTTATCGATATTCAGCCGTAATAAAGTCTAATTTTTCCATCGATATATCACTATGGATGAAACATGGCTCCATCACTACACTCCAGAGTCCAACTGACTGTCAGCCGAATGGGCTGAACGTGATGAATCGAATCTAAAGCGTGGAAAGAAGCAACAGTCGGATGGCAAGGTTAAGACATCAGTATTCTGGGGTGCACATGGCATTATATTAATAGACTAGTGGTACCCGCACGGCTTCGCCCGTTATAGAAAAATTAAGAGGTCTTTTTGATTGCCTGTATATTTACAAATGTATTACATATTTTACATATGTTACGGTTCCACGTTATGATAATTTCGTAAATTACTCGTCCATTTTATAATATTTTTGCTCTTAAAATTGGAACAGAAAAAGAACCACATCGAATTTTCGAAAAATCGCTTCGAGGTGCACACCCCCATGCTACAAACTAACTTTGTGCCAAATTTCATGAAAATCGGCCGAACGGTCTAGGCGCTATGCGCGTCACAGACATCCTACAGACATCCTCCGGACAGAGAGACTTTCAGCTTTATTATTAGTAAATATTACCTCGAAAATAGTTAGACCATCAACAGCATTTATTATATAACGTTGTTGGAGAGTTTGAACGATGAAATCACGAAACAACGGCCTCATCTGAAGAAGAAAAAAGTTATGTTTCATCAAGACATTGCACCATGTCACAAATCAATAATAACTAGAAAAAACTGCATGAATTAGGCTACGAATTGCTTCCCCAAACACTGTATTCTCCAGATCTAACCCCCCCCCCCCCAGTGACTTCCTGCTCTTTGTAGATCTCCAAAAGAATGCTCGCTGGAAAGAATTAAGCACTTCTGCAGAGGGAATAGCCGAAACTGAGGCTTAAGAGAAATGATACAATAAAACTGGTATTGAAAAACTGTATAGTCGCTGTAATCGCTGCATCCCCCTCAGAGGCAACAATATTAAATAATATCATCGAATTTTACCAAAAAAATATGTTTTACTATGCTAGCCTACGAACTTTTCAGCACAACTGTTTTTTCAATCAGTAAAGTAACACTAACATCGAAAACTGAAGCCTAATTTTACAAGCTTTATTTTGAAACGTAATTTTGAAAGCTTTAGGGATGCCGCACCCTTACAACCCTTACCTTTGACCCTCCAGTTTTTTGGTGCACCACTTGCCTATGCTAAAAAGTGTCAGAATTATGGGATACCCTATTTTCTATTTTTCTAAATAAATTCAACACATGATGCAGGGAGCCCATCTCCTAAGGCCGTACCCTCTAAATATCGCAAAGGATCTTCTCTCCCAAATGAGAAAAATACACCCCCCCCCCCTAAAAATTTCTATGCAAAGGATGATGTTTTTTTTTTTTTTAATTAACCTAACCTTGTTATTTACATACTGTTTGTTAAAGAATTTGACTGATGTTAAGGAATGTTAATGAAATGGAAAGAAGTATCATGAGTTCTGGTAAATGCCAAAGTTTTATCCGCATAATATAAGTAATATCCGCATATCACAAAAATGATGCCAGAGAGGAATAATTAAGAAACATTAAAGCTAGTTTTTGCTTATGTCTTTTTATTTTTAGTTTGTTTATGCGCATAAACTAAAACTCAAGATGTTCGAAAGTTCATTATGTAACTAAATTCCATGCATAAGAGAGAAAAAACAAATATACATTTTCACATGTATGTCAATATTCATATTGGATGGATTAATGCGGTTCACAAAAAAAATTAGTCTGTTGATCTATGAAAGCAAGATTCCGACTAAGGAAATGTGAACGTAAGTTGAAATTAAAAAAAATGTTGGATATTTTTGACCAACAATATTTTCAAAAACAATCGAATATTCGGACCAGCCAGACAAAAAACAATTATCTATTTTGCGAGCTCTCAAAATATTAGAAAACACGATTCTCAAAAATATACCCAAGAGGAAACAAACAAAAAAAAAATTGCACCTACCACCTACGTGTTGACAAAACAGAAAATGCAAATTTCTCTAAGCAACAAAAAAAATTTACGGAAGTTGTCATTTATGTGACATCATTGTTTACATCATTTTCAACACTTATTTCAGTGATACTTTCACTTTGAGCATTTCTTAGATTTGCATTTCGTGGTGCTTGTAGAAAAAAAGTTTGCTCACATGATATTTCTTTATTAAATCCCTATTCTCATCCTGAACTTGAATGAGATAATTATCATTTCTCAATTTTTTAGTCACAGTATGAAGACCATCATATTTTGCACCAAAGGTATTAGTGTTAGAAGGTATTACAACAAATACTTTATCCCCTAATTTAAAATTTGGAATGGTGCCACCCTTGATGTATTTCTGATGTTTTGAGAAATATTCATTTTCATTGAAATTCACCATTTCCCTAGTTTCTAGGATGTGCTCTTTGAGTGATTTTAAGTATTTTGATGGGTTTTCTACCTCATTAGATTGAGTATTCAGTATAGAAGGTAAGTTCAGATTCCTACCAAAGAATATTTCAGCAATTGTAAATTTTGTGACAGAATGTTTGGAATTATTATAATGAAGCTTAAAGAAAAGTAACCTATCAGATCACTCACAAACAGAGTTAGACATAGCTGACAGGCTTTCTTTCATTATTCTGTGAGTCCTTTCAACAACTCCGTTACTCTGCGGATAGTATATAGATGACTTTCTTTGCTCAATATTGAGTGATTTCAAAAAATGCTCTAACTCCAAAGACTTGAAATTAGGAGCATTGTCAGACAGCAGAGTCTTTGGAAACGTGAGAAATACTGATTCAAAGTGGTAATTATGGTGGAAGATTTAATGTTGTTTAAGGGTACAGCTTCTAAATACCTGGAAAAATGATCAATGATTGTTAAAATATAAAATTTTTGATCGTGTGACCTAGGTAGTTTTCCCACAACATCGATTGCAATTATTTCACCACAGGTGAGATTTCCCTTCTGAATAAATTTTGTCGTTGTCAATTTTGCTTTAGGTTTATTTTCCATACAGGCCCTACAATTGTTACAAAAGTTTTTTGTGTCTTTTAGCAGCTCATACCAAGAGTAGCTTTTCTTAAGAATATCATAGGTTTTAGAAGTGGCGAAATGTGAGGCATGTGCACGTTTAAGGTATTCAATGATTAAAGTATTTGGCATGAAAATCCTGATCAAAGTCCTATGTGGTCTGTTTTTTGGGTTAATGATCATAAGTAGATTGTCTTTATTTATAAAAAAAAATTTGCAAATAAACTCATCATTCGCTAGATCCAATTACTCTGAAAAGATAATCTGCGGGATTTTTTATGCCTATTATGAGCTCTAATCTGTAGTTAAATTGCTGTAAATACATAAACCACCTTGCAACAATCTCAGGTTGCTTATCCAATTTCAAATGATATGTTAAAGGTTTTGCATCAGTTAATATTACAAAATATTTCCCCCCAAGAAGGTGTTGTTGAAAATGCTTAACTGAATCATAAATACCCAACAATTCTCTTATTATTGAAGGATATCTAGATTCTGAGGGTAAAAGTTGTCTAGAATGGAATTCTACAGGGAAAAATTTGTTGTCGTGCTTTTGCATAAGGATACCGCAAAGAGCAATCTGACTAGCATCAGTAACAAGATAAAGTGTTTCTGATTCAACAATATTTTTCAAAGTGGGTTTCATAAGCAGAGCATGCTGAATGGTATTAAAAGCTTCTTGACACTCATCATCCCATACGAATGTAGATTTTTTTTTTTTTTTTTTGTTAATCTTACAATTGAATGGACAATTTTAGCAAAGTCATAAATCATATGACGAAAATAGTTGATCATTCCAAGAAAAGCTTGGACCTGCTTTACATTTTTAAGAATAGGAAATTCCAATAATTTAGTCACGTTATCAGAAGATGGTGAAAAGCCATTTTTATGAACACTGAATCCCAGATAGGTTATTTCCTGTTTGCAAAGCTGTAATTTTGCAGGATCAAGTGTTAAATTAAACTTTATTAAACTTTCAAAAACTTTTTGTAAACATAAACTAAGTTCTTCAAATTATTGTTGGCGACTTGCAACCGTAGAGAAGCGAAATGCGAGGCTTGTAACTGGAGGTGTATTTCGCATGGAGGTCGAAACGTCTTTGGAGAAAGGTGTGACGAACAGGGTTGTCACACTGTTTATTATTAATTAGTATACACATATGAAACTAAATATCCTACCATTCATATTTTTACTAAGAATTGTATTTTATGTTTGTGTCTAAATTTTTGGGACAAGGTGTAAGTTTACTTATACTGCAAGAACTTATGATGAAAGTTAAAAGCAACAAATTAAAATAAGAATTTAAATACAACGCATTTTTATTCATACTCTTTTACTTACACAAATGTAGCTGTCATGCAGATCTTATTGCTCAAAAAAATCTTCATCTTACCTTGTACTTTAGGCAAAAACAGGAAAAGGGGTTTCAAAGAATATATACAATATCAAAGGGGGGGGGGAGAGACTAGGTTTTTCATTAAACTAGACTAAATCATCCCAATCCAATAAAAGAATAGCAAAAAATTTTATCGAGTAAAACAGACTTCCAGGTTAGCGAAGTTGGGCTGCTATATTAGCAACTTATTGCTTTTTTGGCATTTTTTGAAGTTTATCAGAAAATTAAAACAAAACTGATTGTGAATATTATCATAAAATTAAATTATTTCGTAAATTCACAAAAAAACTGACTTTACTGACTAAATTCGGTAAATACTGACTTATACTAACCAATTTTTAAAATAGTGACTTTAACTGACCAGTTTTATGCCCTGGGGGCTTCATTTTCAATCCTCCCTCTTTCTCTCTGTCTAATGTTGCAAAAGAAAGCTTTAAAATGTGTTTTAAGGCCAGAGAGTTTTGACCCACCGAAAACAGCTTAAAATTGCGTTCTTAAACCCTCAAAAAATGTTACATTTTTCGAGAAGAGCAATCGAACCTTCCTCTCTCTTAACGTCATCAAACAGCCCAAAAGTGCAGTTTTAGGCCTTGAGTCTCGAAACATTTCCAAAGTATTACGCCCACCCCATCCCTTCCCATCTCATTCAATATCTCCAAAAATAGCTTAAAGTAAGGTTTTTGAAGGTAGGTACACCAAATGTGCACGAAATCAATTAACGTCATCACAGTTGGTTCCAAATTTCGTTTTTAGAAATTTCTGAGGAGAGACCACAAAGCTTTTTTTCCCTCAGTGATGAAGAGTTTAAAATGAACAAGTTTCGAAAAAGATTTTAGGTGGCAAACCCCCTGCAAACTCTCTTATAACGTTGTTCACCAAACAACCGGCTAAAATCACGTTTTTAGGACGTCCTTTTCAAAAAGTTTCAAGGGGAGACGGGGAAAACCATTTGAGTTCCCAAAAATTTTGTAAACATTTGGGAACTTATGCCGTCAAAGATAGCGTACAATTGCGTTTTTGAAACTTCGGCATCGGAAAATTCCAGAGAGCTCCCGAACGTTCCCTATTCTCTTTAAAGCCATCAAAGATACGACTAAAATTGATTTCAAGTTTGAAAATATTTCGGGAGGAAAATCCAGTCTTTGTTGGAGTTAGGGGAGGCCCTTACACCACTAGATAAAGCCTACAGTTACGTGTTTTTCAGTTTAGTTGAAAAGTTTTCCGCACAGCGCCCCCGAACCGTCCCCAGTATCCAAAAATATCCTAAAATTGCCTTTTTAACACTTCAATTTCGGAAAATTTGCTTGAGAAGTCCCGACTCCGTAACGTCACCCAAGAAAGCACAAAATTGATTTTAATTTTAAAAAAATCTGGAGGGAGCTCCAAATATCTTTTATAAAAGAATTACTCAAAATTGCTTAAAATTCCGAATTTTGAGTTAACTTTTGGAACATTTCGGTGGGGATCTGAATTCCTTTTTTCTTTTCTTCTGCGAGAAAAATACAAAGGAAAAAAGATAAGTTTCTTTTTTTTTCCATTAAAATCTTATCAAAATACTTTTGACCTTTTAATGTATTAACTATTTCCCATCAAAAGGGCGGCCAATTGAGGAACCGCTTGGTCCTATCTTTGGTCTAGTGAATGTTAAGAGATTCAGGGGCCCAATCCCGAGAATTTTTGAAATGTAACTCTGAAAACGCTTTTGTAGGCCATCTTTAGACACGTTTAGAGGACCAACAATTTTTCGAAATAGAAACTCTAAAAACGCAATTAAAACAACTCTTTAGAAAGCAGTGACAAAAAAGGGATTTAAAAAACGACTCATCTGCGAATCTCTATTTAGTTTTAGAGCCGCTGCTCAATAACTTAGTTACTTAGACAACTTCAACATTTTTCCACAAATAGCATCGCCAACTTCATAACTGTAGTTGACTTCTTTAGTAGCATTAAGCTTTCTCACTCACATGTAATTATAATAATGTATTTTCAAACAAGATTTTCAGTCAAAGAACATATCTGACCTTAAAAATGATTTAAAATAGTTATTTAAAATATTGGGATGATGTGGAATCATTGTAAAATAAAAAAGGGGGGATATGAAATTACTTAACAATACATTACATTAAAAGGAAAACATGAGAAAATAAATTTAAAAAATGCTTACCAGTTTTTTTGTTTACCAACAGATTAAAAAACATTAGAATGAATCCACATCCATTCCGACTAATCTTTAGGCTGGAGGCTTAAATTAAGTTTTAAATTCGGTGCAATGGCGGCACTGGCATCGAAATAACATTGATGGTAAAAAATATAGACTTATAAAAAAAAAAAAAACTAGGATGTTTCGAAAACGACGTCATTGAACCACTAATCTCCACTTTAAGCTAAGCAGTATTCAGTTTTTATGTTTAAGTATTTACTAATCAATAATTAAGAGCATCAAACTTGATGAAGATAATTTTTTATTAAAACTTCCAACTTTTAATGCATTTACAACAGCAATTTCTTGTTTGCAAATAATGCAAATGTAAAGTAGTCGTTAAGGCAAATTCCTTTCTCATACATACATACTGAAAAAGAAACTTAGTCAACAATGTAAACTACAAACTTCAAAGAATCATAATGAAATATTTAGTTTCAAAATAAAACATATCAAACTAAGGCAAATGTAGCTATAGCTCATCATGGATCAAAAGTTAGGTCTTCTGGAGCATAATTGTGAACAATTAAACTTCTCTGACAATTCTACTTTTCCACGAAAAGATCTTTAATTAAAGTAGGGGTGGGAAACTTTACCAAAAACCTCGTCTAGGACTTGTGAACTCTTTTTCCAAAACGCGATGCAAATCTTCCAAAAACTCTTTGCACAGCATTTCTTTAAAGGAATTCAAAAGGACATTTTCGTTATGAAAATAACTAGCCAGAATATATTTAGTAGCTTCCAAACAAATTTTCTCACAATTATATAATTTTGAACAGCGATATATTTTAGCCACAGTTTCTGGAGCCAAATACAAAACTAGGTCTTCTTCAATACTCTTTCCCCATTCAAAGAAGTTAAATTCATTACATTTTCCCAATAATTCCAACATTCCAGAGAGAGATACTTGATTTAAGTAAGAGCACTTCTCTTTTCGGCAGCCATGAATGTAATGCACAATCATTAGAAACGTATTTGGTGCTATATTGGGTAGATATATGGGTTCTTTCTTTCCTGTCAACAAAGCTTTAAAATAATCTGACCCATTACATAATTTTTCACGGCATCCTAACACTTGAGTTCCGTCCTCCAGCGAAAAATTTACATCTAAATTATAATTTTTAAAGCATTCTCCTGATTTTTCAGAAGACTGGTTTTTCTCGTGCGATGATTTTTGGTATAGTTTCCCAGCATTCCTGTTATACTGCAGTTTAATACTCCGACAAATATCACGAAGAGAAAATATACATTTTTCTACTAAGCATTCGGATTTACCAATTAAGAGTTTCATAATCAATGACAGTCCTCCTTTCTGGAATAATATCTTAAAAAGTACACGTTTACTAGATATCATCTTTGAAGCAGCATAAATTGCGCGAATTTTAATGGAGTCATCATAAGTGGTTAAAATGTAGCATAGAACAGCTTGAGCAAACATTGTTTTTCCTAGGTCTCTGGCAGCATTTATAATAAGATGACGGTTGATTTCAATATCAACACTTTGAAAAGGAGGAGAGAGCTTCTCTTCAAGAACATCAATAAAACCATTTATAACTATCTTTTCAAACAAAAGGAGGTTATTAAAGATCGACAGCAAAACATGTGTTGCTTTTGGGGATGACTTTTTTGTACTTTTTACATAATCCATTACAGTAGAAAAAAGTTCTTGGTCAGCAAAGGATAATCGCAGATTTTTTGATCCGAAATGAATCAATTGCAAGATCATAAACAAAATAGATTCATCAATGTCATCATGAACAACATATTGTAAGCATTTAGGGAAAAAATTAGGTGCGATTTCATTTTGCAACAAATTATTTTCTAAGTGTTGCTGAAAATTGTCAGACTTTACATTGCCTGTGGTTCTAAATTTGTCAATACAGGCATCATTAAATCCAGTAATTTCATAATCGCTATGGGAAGTACAAATATTAAAGTAATCATTTAGAACCTTGTAAGACTTGCTATCTATAGCCATTACGTCTTTTTCACGGGCGATGTCATCAAAATTAGAAGCAATACCATTAAATGATTTACACAGTTCTATCCTATCAAATTTTGTGCAGCTAATCCTAGAGCTATGACATGCATTCATATCACTACCAATACCCAAATACTTAGTGCAATATCTTGCTGCAGACAGTTTCTTATTGAACTTCTTCGATATTTCGGCCATCACTGTATGCATTTCTAGTTCATTAAAAATGAATGGTTCAGCCTCTTGAAGTGGGACTGCCCTTGGTATTCCACCATCACATGTAGACCCATGAAGCTCATTTTTACATGGGTCTGAAGTATTTTTTCGTCCGCATTTTTCCGAATCGTAGGAAATGCTTCCTTTAGGGACATTTCCTTCCATTTTTATTTCTTTAGATAAATTTTGAAGGGGAATTTTCATCAAATTTGATGCATTTTTATAATCAATGAATTCCTTTAAATGGTTTATCAAAACATTTAAAAAATTTAATTCATACATTATAGTGTGGTATTTATCAGTCTTAAAAAGCGGTTCCATTAATTTCAGCATATAATGACGAAAATTTTTAAATGGGCACGAGTTTAATATTTTAATTAAAGACTTCAATACAGTGTACTGCAGATTGCACCGATTTTTGTTCCACAAGTCAAAAATTTCTAAACAGTTGCTTAATGTCAAAGCAGCTAAACACCTCATTTTCTGACATTCCCTTTTAAGAATCACATCACAACATACTTCAATAGCACCAGCTTCTATCAGGTTTATTTTCAAACTGTTATCTTCGTTGAAAGACAAATGACTAAATATAGTTATGATATTCTTCTGGGCTGGCTCCTCATAGCGAGAGTACAAACTGATTAGATTTTTCAAACATTTCCTTTCTAAAAGCTGGCTAGTGCAGTTTTTTGTGCCATTTTCTGTCAGTTTGGCAAGAGCTTCAAGACTGGAAAACATAACGGTTTCATCACATGACTCCATTAGTTTACATAATAAAAGCAACCCACCTTCATCTGAAACAAGACTTGGAACTTCCGAATTTTTCCCTACATTTATCAAAGTTTCGATAGCAGTTAGCTGACAATTCACGTCGTTTGTTTCGGATAGGAATTCTAATATTACTACGACTGGTTTTTCTAGTGGAATATCTTTTAAATCCAAATCATTTTTTGCTATAGTACTTATAGCGTGACATGCACGATTTCTGATATTTATCTCTGGGTTGCTCTTCATTATGCGAATTAAGCATTCTATTCCACCGTGTTTGATAACTTCTAATGCAAAAGCTTTTTGAATGCAAGCAGCAGAGATAATACTCAAACATATGCTTGTATACTCAGGATTTTCTAAAAGTGAAATAATTAATTTGAAGACAGAAAACTGTTGCAAGAGCTCTACCGAAATGCTATTTTTTACGAAGAGTTCTTTGATAGTTTCGAGTGCACCGGAAACAGCTTCAAAATCTTTTCTTTCTAAGCGTTCAATAATTCTGGCAAGTTCTACGTTGGATTCGTCCATTGTAAAAGTTGAACCTAAAAAAAAGGAAGAAAAAAGTATTAGCTTCATACCAAAAAAGGCAGAATTGTAGGGTCCTTCCGTATTAAATCAACGTTATATTTAGCACTAAAGTCGCGTTTATATAGAAAACGTTAACTACTATTTCGTATAAATTGTAATAATAACCGTCATACAAAATAAACCTTAAATGTTACTTACGTGATTTACTTTAGTTTGAAAACATCAAATTTTTACATAAATCAATAAGAAGCAGATCCTTCATGATGTTTACAAGATTATAAATGCTTGTCGCATGGCAGCTCTACATTTAGTTGATTTCTCGGCTTTGTTGAAATAGAATTAACATGGCTGAAGACAGATTTAACTACAGTAGACTCTACCTGAACACTCCCTAATGTAAACACCCCGATATTCTGAACACATTTTAATGGTCTTGGCGAAGCTCCATAAACTTAACATAGACTGACCTCTCTGAACACTCCACTACAGTGAAACCTGTGTATAACGATACTGTCTATAACAATATTATTATTTTGGCCCCAGCAAAATGTCAGCATGAATAATCAAACTGTCTATAACGATAACCTGTCTGTTACGATATTTTTTTAGGTCCCAACAGTATCGTTGTAGACAGGGTTTAAACGCTTTTTTATAACCCCGTACGATTATTACCTCTCTATATGCGGAATACGTTCACAATCAGGGTACTCGGAAATTCCTATTATTCAAATTGTGGAAACTGAAATTTACTGAACTGAACTCATTGAAGAACATTAAGAAGGTGAAGAGAGGAAGAAGAAAGATTATTTTTTGGATATTGTTGCATTTCATACAATCATTCGTTGAGAATATGAGCCTGAAGTTTCTGCTACTGATCAGCTGAGCAGCGTACTTCAATAATCCAACCATTCAAGACCTTAAAAATAGGATTACCTACAAGCAGGGTTGGCAAGGTTTTGGACACTACGGTACAAACCACGGAAAAAACTCTGGGATTTACCATCCAGTCCAAAACCCTTGTGTCCAAAACTATATTTTTAGAGAAATTGTATTTTGTGAGAAAAGATCAAAATCAGAATAAAATGTATCAAAGTAATGTTGTGTATTGAACATTTATTCAATGTAAACCAGGGTTGGCAAAACCCCGGGTTTTTTTAACAAAGCCCTTGGACCCAGGGTTTTTCGGGTTTTTTAAAATAAAACCCAAAAAAAAACAACTAAAGCTGGGTTTTTAAAAGAAATGTGGGTTTTTTTGTCTTTTTTTAGGGAAAATGTGGGGTACTTGTAGCATATTGTAGCGTAAGTATATGGACAAAGCACAAAAATGTCTTGAGGTAAAAAAAAGCTGGAAAATTCAGCGTTTTCTGAAGAAAAGTAAAAAAGACGACAAAGTCCAAATATGGTGAAGTTTCAGATTTTTTAATTTCCATGATTACCAACAGTTAGGGCAAAGTTACTTCTCGAGTAATAAATCTATTGTTCGTTTATAATTACTACACTTTTTTTTTTTTTTTTTTTTGCATTTTACTTTATTGTGTTTCATTTTATTATGCAAAACTACTGTAGAACCTCAAGTAGTTTAAATCCCTTTTTACTGAATTCCAAGATCAAGACATTTCTTTGAATTTTATGTTGCCCGTTTTTCTATTTCTATGTACAGAGTAAGAAATGTTAAAGTTTTTCGTAAGATAATGAAAATGCTGTTGATCCTATTCTGTTTTCTGTCCGACAGTTTGTAAAACCTGTTAATTTCTAAAAAAATAAGCCTTGTTTATTCGAGATTTGGGATGTGTTGGTTTGCAGATAATAATTCACATGAAAGCCTTTTAGCTAGAGTAGGTACAATCTACAAATATTGAGAAAATCAGAGGTAACAGAACTTAGTCAAGATAATTTGAGTTATTTTTGTCCAGTTAAAGAAAAAAGTTAAATATATTTATTTAAAATCTTTGAAGTATTTTTTAATGCCGTTAAAAGTTAAGAAATGTTATTAAAGTTCAAAATTCATTTTTATGTCCATAGTCTGGTGAAGAACAAATAAAAAAGGAGTTTAAATTGTGAAAGTATTTAAATTAATTTTTTTAAAAAATTCTCAGAAAATTTAAAAAAAAAACCAAAAGTGGGTAAAATAATGGGTTTTTTTTAAGTGGGTTTTTTCAAACAAAACCCATTGGGTCCAACCCAATTGGGTCCAATCCGGCCATCCCTGATGTAAACATTCAACTTAATTATGCAGCTGATTTTAATCTAGTCATATAGAATTTGAATCTTTGATTAAAATTTTCAATTTGTAAGCCCGAGTTTATTCTTTTTAAACTTCTTTATTTATTTATTTAATTGTAACCAAATTTCCCTATATTTATGCATGCGTACAAATGAAAGCAAGGTTAGCAAGGTTTCTACCATTCTGTTTAAAAGCCTTGTGTCTAAAACTGTCCAAAACTACATTTTTTGAGAAACTATATTTTATGAGAAAATATCAAAAACAGAACAAAATGTATCAAAGTTATATTTCTTTTGAATATTTATTCAATGTGAACATTCAAGGAAAAATACATATGTGGGTCCATTCCACGTCAAATCAACACAATTTTCGGTAACATTTTACCTCGTCCTCTCAGATTTTGATGAAATTTGGTACAGAGGTAGTGCTTATATAGACATAGAAAAATGCTTTTTTTTTTTTTTTAAATACGAAACGGTTTTGAAAATAAAGCGCTGTAAAAGTACCAAAAAATAGGTCAAAACACGTGATTGACATAATTTTCAAAATAATCTAGAATCTTTTTTAATTAAAACAGAGAGCTGAAACAAGTGCCATTTGACAACCTTTTTAATGACCGGTCCAACAACATGCAACATCAATAGATTTCAAAATAATTTATTTTAATTAAATTTAAATTAAAATTTAAATTTTAAATTTCTCAAGATGCGCCACCTTAATTTTCTTCACAGTTTTTTTGGAAAATGTTTATACGTTACTCAAAGGGCTGTAGAAGTTTCAAGATGGGATCACTATGAGTTCATGCTGAAATATTTCACTGAATGTAGCATCGTGGGCTATAAAACACTATCATCACGTAATACAGCATGTTTTAAGTAGAGAAAGAGATTTATCCAAAGCATGAAATTAATTCTGAAGTTGGATAGTGTCAAGTAATTGATTGAAAGAGTGTTTCCTTGTTTGGAGTTCTTCTGTGTGTTTGTGACGGGGGGAGGGGGGATTTTATTTAATATTTTTCTGAAATTTAGTGTTTTTTAATTTGTCATATAGTTTTGATAAATTTGGGAGAAAGTTTGAAAGTAGAATGTCTTAATATTTTAATATTTTATATCTACACTCCTGTTTGTGAAAATTGCAACACATTAAAAGAAACATCATAGAATTTTAATACACATTTGAGTGGTAATGGTGCAAATAAATGATTACATTTTCAAACCAAACAAACAATAAAAAGGGATAGAAATTAGTATTTTGTATGGCTACCACGCGCCGCAATAAGAGCTGTTGCACGACTCGGCATGGAGTGAAACGAAGTTTGAATATCTGCCTGCGGAAGAGTATTCCATATTGTTTGTATGCGCTACCAAAGTTCGTCTGTCGAAGCAACAGGACGAGGATCCCCGGTGACATATCTGGGGAATATGCTCCCCGGTGACATATCTGGGGAATATGCAGGCTAAGGAAGAAGCTGTACCTGCTGCGAATCAAGGTAGGATTTGACAGTCATGTGGACGGGCAGTATCCTGCTGGAATACAGCCCCTTGCAATCCTTGCAGGAAAGGAATGGCTTGGGGCTGTAAAACTTCGTTTATGTATCGGGTACTATTCAAATTGCCCGCAATTCGAAGCAATTGTGATCGTTCATGATATGCTATGGCACCCCAGACTATAACTCCGGGTGCTCATCCACTGTGGCGTTCGATAATGCACTCCGGAATGTGCCGTTCACCGGCATAGCGCCTGACACGAATTCGGCCATCATGGTGCCACAAATTGAAGCGGGATTCCTCAGAAAAGACGACCAGCTGCCATTCAGCACGCCAGCTCCTATGCACATTGGCCAATTGTAGCCGCAAGTGGCGATGGTTTTGCGTGAGAGGAATCCTGTATAAAGGAATCCTTGCGCGCAGCCCATGCTGCAGCAGACGTCTCCGAATTGATGAAGCACACAATGAAACACTTGCAGCTGTTGACCACTGTTCGGTCCGCCAGCGCCATACGCACCAGGTGTCTGTCATCGCGAGCTGGCGTCACATTTCGGGGTCCACTTCCGGATTTCCAAGCTGTCCGACCCTCGTCCGTCCACTGCTTGCAAACACGCATGATTGTGCTGCTGTTACGCTGCACACGAGCGGCTACTGCACGATAAGACAATCCAACTTCACGAAAGCCGACGATTCTGCCCTTTTTAAACTCCAAAATTTGCTCAAATTTCGCTTTCTTTCGTCGAAGAGGCATAGTAAAGATTCAGTTTACGTTTACTCTAGCATATAACCACCGATAATCATACACGCCTCGCTACAACCGTCTCTTTATATTCGGTTCGATCCGCCGTTCAAAGGGCGCTGTTCAGCATTCGCATGCGCTACCGGTCTACAGTTCTAATCATTTGCATATCATGCCCTACTTTACATTTCCTTGCAATTTTCAGCTCACTTGCATAAGTCCTTCGAGGTGTTGCAATTTTCACAAACAGGAGTGTATTTGTAATAGATTTTTGAAATAAAAACCGTAATAAAATTAGTGGAACAAATGCCTTATTCTGTAAAAAAAATTTTTTATTTGATCAATTTTATGGCTTTGCAAATGGTACTTACTCTCAAGGAGAAGGAGGGGTATAATTCTATTAAATTGAGTTATTCAATCACGTGAATGATAATTTGCGCTATTAAAGAAATACTATACTAAGCAAGAGTGACCATAATTGTACGCATCCGGACATGTTTTCTATACGAAAAATCTCGATCAAAAAATGAGCAGGTCTAGATATATTTTGTAAAGAATAAAACCTCTTTGCTTCAAGTTCAGTATTCAGTTTCATTAGCTCTGAATCACATATGAGTCAGTGAGAAGCAAAGGCATGTAAGTGGACATTTTCAAGTTTTGAATAAAACGCGTTTAAAGATAATTTCCTAGGTAGGCTTTCATTGAGAAGTTTTTATAAAGCATTCTGTAAACAGCGCGTGCTAATTTTAAAGATAAAGCATCCAGACCATGCTTTTATGCAGTAAAACCAGATCATATACAGGCAATATAGAGTGTTCCGTTTTAACCTGCAAGACCTTCAGGCATGTGCGAGTTGAAACCCCACTTTTCGAGCAATCTCAGGCGCAGGAAAATAATGACTTTGGAGCAGCTTGGCTAAGGAAGATAGTGACTTTGAAGCAGCTTGGCTCAGGAAAATAGTGACTTAGGAGCAGCTTCGCTCAGGAAAATAGTGAACTAGGAGCATTTTGGCTCACCAAAAAGTTTGTTTTGTATACTTGGAGCACGAACATGTGTATTTGGAGCGACAAAAAGTATGTTTTGAAGTAAGCAATGGTGTTCCCACAGGGTATACTCAGGGATGTGCCGACCTGGCGAGTTTGCAGCAGTAAAACGGTGAATTTGGAGCAGTCTGGGGCAGTAAATTTGCAAAATCGGAGCAGCTTGCAGCTGCAAAAATTTAAATTTTGCATCAATTTGGAGCAACAATTCTTTCGGACAAAAAAAAAAATATTCGAATCGGACTATTCACTCAAAAGTTATTAGGGAGGGACAGACAGACAGACCGACAGACATTTTTCCCCATCTCAATACCCTACTTTCCAATTTTTAATTTTTCGATATTTATTTAATTATTTTATTCATTTTTGACTTTTTTTTGTTTTTCGCGATATTTTTAAGATGCATTAAGCCTTCTTTCATGCTTTTTTCTTCTTTTTCTGACTTTTGCTGGGAAAGTAGGCTAAAAAGAAAGAAAGAAAGCAAAAAAGAACGGTTAAATTTAAAAACTGAACCTTAGCAAGTTACAAGTCAGTTTTAAAGAGCTATTAATAATTATTTTTTGGTATGTGTAAGTTATTTACTTCTATTTGGACCTTATATAACATATACAGGGTGTACCGTTTTAACCTGCAAGAAATTTATTTTTGCAACCGTTTGTCCTAGATGTATACTTCCAATTGCAAAAATGTTCAAAATCAGATGCAGAGTTAAGATATTAAAAGTTTGAAGTAAAAATAAAAATGAGTCAAAAAATAGAAAACTTAACTTTTTATATGGGCCCCAGATACTCTACCCTTTGTTTAGGGAAATGATCTCCATTGAAAAATGATTCCAACACAAAAGGTTTGAAATTAGTACGACCAATATTCACCGACATATGAAACGCAGCGTTTTGTGATTTAGACCACTTTTCACTCGCGTCAATAACATCTTTTGGGGGAAAATATAGCGGTTAACAAGTGTTTAAAATGATATGCGTGCATAGAGAGTGGTTTTTCAAATTGTTCGAGGTTTTGTAGTGTGTTTTTGCCAGGGCTGCGGAGTCGGAAGGAAAATAGCCGACTCCGACCCGACTCCGGGGTTTCGAAACACCCGACTCCGACTCCAACTCCGACTCCGGCTTTTTTTATTTATTTATTTTTCAATTCAACCCCTATCCCCCTCATGAGAAGGGAGGAAAACCTCTATACAGAGATTGAAATATTAATTTGTTTCTTATGAAATTTAAGCGCTGTATTTTTTTTTTGTAAAATTAAGAAGCATACA
Organism: Uloborus diversus; assembly: GCF_026930045.1. NCBI lineage: Eukaryota > Metazoa > Arthropoda > Arachnida > Araneae > Uloboridae > Uloborus > Uloborus diversus. The sequence continues at coordinate 41,703,924 of NC_072736.1, forward strand.
ACGTCAGAAATTGAATTTGAAAATCAAGTTGTTCCAATAATTACGATTTTAAAATTGAAATCACATAATCATCCTATTGTTAAAAAAAATTGAAAAGGTTTAACTTGCTCCCCATTAATGTTTAACAAAAAGATATTGATCAAATCGTGTGATTTTCAAAAACGCTTTTTTTGCTAAGTCAAAAAACCTTTCTAGAGCGAGGGCGGTCCGCTCCGGCCGAGATCCATCTGGTGGGTGACACCTCAAGTATATTTCAGAGTTTATAAAAACAATACACATACTTTAATTCTGAAAAAAAAAATCCCCAATAAATTTGAAATTATATTTCATCTATAAAATTTCAACGAAAATAAGGCACTATACTTGTATTGAGGGAAAATATAGGGTACATGTACGCTTGGAGAAAATTTTACAGAAAATGCGGCAATATACAGCTTTGTACAAATAGCTTTTCTTTTTCCTATAATTATTCCCTCAATTTTTAATTTTAATTTTACTGGCTGCTTTAGAATTAATCTTGAAATGAAGATTTTAAGATTAACTGCAATTATTTGAATGTTGTAACCAAGATATTTGTTCTATTTCATACTTTTGTTGAGAATCAAGCTTGTAGATGTTGTCCTTAAATTGAAAAGACAGATATATTTTATCATGTCTTTTAGATTTGCGCCTTTGCACGCCAACACTAAGTTGAATTACAGAACACCGTAAGATACCTCTCGAACTACGGGCTCCAACTTGCTCAAGGGGTACATTCCTTTTACAATTTTATAACTGAGGTCGAAGTAAAAAAAATGTTATTATTGTTGTTTTAAAGTGATTTTAAAAAATTTTATTATTGTTGTTTTAAAGTGATTAAAAATATATAAAATGTTAGGTAAGAAAACCGTGCTCACAGTTGCTATTATTTCAAGAATGTTGAAAAACAAGCAAACTAGGGAACAGCGTAGGTGGCTATAACAGAAAATTCGATGAACAATCAAGCCAGCTGGTTATTAATGACAGTTGTTTTCTCATTAGTAGGCTTTTATACATGTAATCGAATCAACTGGTAGTCAGTTTTTCAAAAAATGCCAGGAGAGTCAGCGAAAATTAAAGAAAAAAAAGTAGACCGGAGTCGGAGTCGGAGTGTACTGCCCAAAAGCGTAGTGGCAACAGTTGGAAATGACGCAATGGATATAAGGCAGTACGAAAGAGCTAAAGTTTCCTTTTTTACGCATATCATCTCGCCTTGCGTGCGTGGCTGAAACAGCCTCTCGAGTTTCGTTAAAATGATGAATGTGGGGATGGCCCTTTGCAAGGTTAAGTGCAGATAAATGTTCCTCGCTAAGATGTGAAGTCTCGGCATCACATAAGTGAACCAAGAATCTATCAGTCTTCTGCCAGACTAAATTCATCGCTGTGTCGGAAGTGGAGGCCCCATGGACCAGACCTGGGAGCTAATGAACGCATCGGATGGTTGGAAATCATAAGTCTTGTGGCCCGTGAAAATGAATAGCAGGAATTGGAGTTCGGAGCTACCGGCAGCGGGCGAATCCTCAAATCATTCAGCCTACGCTAGATCTTTGAAGCAAGGTCGAATTGGTGCCTTTTGTACAGCGTGTGAGATTTCTAGTGTTTGATGCCTCGTCGTAGAATTCAACCCCTGTGAAGTAATGTTTTAATGTATTACATGAGAACTTTTTAATTTGTGCAAATTGTGGTATTATGTTGTTATAGGCTAATGTTATTTTAATGTGTGTAAAAATGCAAATTTCATGTTGGTTAATTTTAAGCAGAGAGTTATTTGGGCTTGGTGCTTTTGTAAATATGTATAGGCGGAAACTCTGGCCGTGTAATAACTAATGTATTTTAATTTTTATTGGGGGTTAATTTTAGAGTTAGTATTTGATCAAGGAGTAGTTTTAAATTCTTTTAAAAGCACTATTCTTGCAATTGTATTTGTGTTATAATGCTGCATCTTAACCATGCCACCTAGTAAGAATAAAGCTGTTTCTTTCTTTAAAGAATTGTAATTAATGTGATCTTGGGTATGTGTTTTGGTGTTTCGCGTACTGTACGTTTCGACAGTACAGGAGTCGTCATATTTTCTACCGACTCCGACTCCAACTCCTTTACGCCAAAATCAGTCCGACTCCGACTCTTCGACTCCGACTCCACAGCCCTGGTTGCGAATCACGGCATAACATTAGCATTTGTTTTTGAATAGCAATGAAAAATATGAATACAGTGCCCGCCACTAATAAAATCACTGGATTATAAAATCAGCCGCTTTATAGAATCAATCCTAGAAGAACAGAATCATTTCTATATCAAAACATGTTAGGTTTATCCTTTAATAAAATCATCCTCGCCGTTTTATAAAATCAAACTTTTGGAGAGCATATGTTAATTCTTCTCTGAATAGAACCAGGATTTTATTTTTTCTTTTAAGGATTTATAACATTGCAGCACTAATAAAATAACAAATTCCACATAAACAAAAACGAAAAAAGAAAAAGAAAAAAAAGGTGAAGGGTGTATGTTTTTTTGGGGGGGGAGGGGCGGTAGAGTTGAAGGGAAAAAAAAGGAGAAGAATGAAGCAGTCTCAAGAGAATTGTTTCCGAGCCATATATTTAGTTGGTGCTGCCTGTTTCCACTTCGCAGAACTGTTTCGACATGCAGCCCTGCTCACTGACCACTGCGAGTCAATCAGTTCGTCCTCATTCAGTTATCTACAGGGGTTGACAGTTCATTTTTACAATTGAGTTAAAATTGTTAACTTTTAAGTCGTGACGACTTGAGTGTGAAAGATTAATTCGAAATTTTGAATTAGTATGACAAGCTTTCAAAATGTAGTTAGTGTGATGCTGCAATTAAATTAGGGATTTCTCAATATTTACTTTCAAATTCTCTTATTCAAACAACAATAAGTCAATATTTTAAGACCCTTGAGACATTTTAAAAATGTATCTTATGCAAGTTAAAATGTCAACTGCATTTTGCAACTGAACTAAAATAATACAATACAACTAGACTAAAATAAAATACAACTAATCGTAATTTATTTCTTTTTTAGTGTTTATACTTAAAAACCTTTTATTTTTTCAGTGCATGAGTGCCGGTTTATAAAATCAGCCGCTTTATAAAATCAAATGTCCTATGAACGAATGTGATTTTAATAAGCGGCGGGCACTGTACCTTGTTTTTCTTACTTCGACGATTTGTCATTCTTCTAAAAGAGTGATAAGTTCCAATCTCATTTTCTGTAGGGTCCCTTAAAACTTTAAACTGGAATATCTCCTTGAATTTTGGTTGTAAAAATGTCAAGTTTTTTGTGTCAGTAATTAGAGACGTACCGAGTACTCGGTAACAACTCGGTACTCGGTCTACTCGGTCAATTTGCCGAGTATACGGTACTCGGCCAAATTCTGATCAGATACTCGGCCAATACCGAGTAGTTGCAAAAAACTGAATATCGTCCAAGACAGATACTGAAATTTATTTAAAAAAAAAAAAAAGAGCAAGCATTATATCTGCAATCATTTACAATTAAAATTTATGAGTCAAATTTAAATTTTGAGAATAATGAAGTTTGTAATGCTTCAATGGAATAAATCTTTATTTTAATGTCCCCAAAGTTAATAAAACTTATTTATTAAAAATTATGCAAAAAAAGGTAAGTATAGAAAATATGGAATTTTTATATTAAAAATGGATTTTTTCTACAAACAAAAATTAGTAATAAAAAAATATAAAAATACCTTTGCTTAAAAAATAAAAGGAAATAAAACAACGTTAAAAGCACAGTGCTGGAACACTGCAGACACGTGTTTTGGCGTTACAAGGAATTCCTTTTTCAATGCACAAAATGGGAGCTTGTGGATTTAAAGGCATCCGACAAAAGTCGGATTTTTTTGTCGAATGTTTTGACATTCTTTAGCTCACATGTTATGCACTGAAAAAGACGTTCCTTGTAACGGGGGGGGGGGGCAGAAACACGTGTCTGCAGTGTTCCTGCACATTTGTTTTATCTGCTTTTAAAAATTATTTAGGTTTGGCAGACTAGAACTATAATTGATTGGTTGTAATTTGTTTTAATTCCAACTTGATTAATCATACCTTTTACTTATTTATTTTTAATTTTAAAAATAATTTTTTTGCAAAATTTTTGACACAAACAAAATTGTTTATGTAATGCGTAATTAAATTTCAGCAGGAATTTAGTTTTAAAAACTATTATATGGACAAGGAGGTCTATACTACAATTCCAATAAGTTCAAAATTCATCACATGTGTGTCGGTGGTTCTTCTTAAAACATAATTGGTACTTGCTAACTCGGCCGAGTAGTGAAAGGCTGAGTACTGGGCAACTCGGTACTCGGCCGAGTAGTGAAAGGCCGAGTACTCGGTACTCGGCTACCCGGCCAATGTGCTACTCGGTACGTCTCTATCAGTAATAGTTTTCAATGGAGATTATTTCTCTAAACACTACTTAGGGAATATGGGGCCCATATAAAAAGTTAAATTTTGTATTTTTTGACTCATTTTTGTTATCACTTCAAACTTTTAATATCTTAACTCTGCATCTGATTTTGAACATTTTTGCAAGTGGAAGTATGCATCTAGGACTATCGGTTGCGAAAATAAAGTCTTGCAAGGTTAAAACGGAATACCGTTTATTCTAGTAAATCTGCAAGTAAATTGGAAAGTATTAGTTTATGGGTGAATATCAGGAAAAGTGCCAATTTGACAATGGAAATTTTCGATTTTTAAAGATACTCAGAAATTAAAGTTAATAGGGTCGTTTAACTACACATCAGTAACAGATTTTTATTAAAAAATATTAGGAGTAAGGTAAAAGTGACATTTAACCAGTGTTGCCAGATGGTCAAATCCAGATTTCCCCAATTCCCTTCCAACTTTTCCCCGAAAAGCGATGTTTTCTATCAAAATTCCCCAAATTCAAAAATTATTTTTCCACTAATATTTTCTTAAAATGAATTGACTTCCTTTAATACTTTTGTCTCTTGAAAAAATTTTTTTCCCCAAATAGCCAAATTTTCTTATAAAATTCCCCAACTTTTTTTTTCTCCCATTTTCGCTTTTTTTTTTTTTTTTTTTTTGTCTTTATCTTTATCTTTACTAATAATAAAGCTGAAAGTCTCTCTGTCTGGATATCTCTCTGTCTGTCAGGATCTCTGTGACGCGCATAGTGCCTAGACCGTTCCGCCGATTTTCATGAAATTTGGTACAAAATTAGTTTGTAGCATAGGGGTGTGCACCTCGAAGCGATTTTTCAAAAATTCGACTTCGTTGTTTTTCTACTCCAATTTTAAGAACATTTTCCCGAGCAAAATTATCATAAGATGGACGAGTAAATTACCAAGCTATCATAACGTGGAACCGTAACGTGGGCAAGCCAATTGGCGAGAAATTCATCATGAATTGTATGTAAATATACAGGGGAACCAAAACACCTTTTAATTTTCTACTGCGGGCAAAGCCGTGCGGGTGCCGCTAGTCAAAAATACAAGCGCCTGACTGAAAGTTAAGAAATAGCCTAATGTTTTTTTTTTTCTACTTGCATTTACTACTCTGCTTCTGTTATGTACATTTAAACTATGATTTTTGTATATATTTATCCAAGAACGTTCTTCATCACTTTATTCATATCATATTTTTATCTGTTTCACTTATCAACTAGTTACTCACACAGAACAATAATTCGAATTCCGTAGCATAATATTCCACATAATGCGAAATGCGAATTCCATAAAGTTGAGCAAAGCTAAACCAACGCTATTTGATACAAACAATGTAACTACTACTTCTTTTCGTGAATCTAAACAGGAAAAAAATTCTTTTTTCCCCGAGGTTTTTTCTTTCCCCAGGTTTTCCACAAGAAAAAAAATTTTCCCCAAAGAATTCCCCTCAAAACTTATTTCCCCAAAATTTCCCCAGAGAACACCAGATTTCCCCAAAATGGGGAAATTTTCCCCAATCTGGCAACACTGCATTTAACCCCATTTTAGATTGATTTGTAGTTGACTGCTGCAGATCTGATCCGAATGTTACAGATCTGACAAATATTACAAATTTGTATACTTAATGAGAATGATACATTAGCTGTATAATTTATAAGAGTAATATAATATAAATATGTAGTAAATATATGTAATTTTTGCATGAATTTTAATTTATATTGATAGTCATTTAATTATACGTTGAAAATTTCAATAAAAAAATATTTTTTGAAATTATTCTCAATCTATTACTAATAGATTGAGAAAGAATTAGCACATAAATTAATAGTTTTTGAAATAAAAATATTTAAAAAAACCCTTAAAACAAGCTTCAAGAAAACTAATTCAAGACGGTCAGAGTTTGGAAGGGGGGGGGGATTTGCACAAGCTAACAGATTCACTTTTTTAAAACAAAATTATAGTTTGGGGGGCAGTAATTACGAACGAAAATCTGAACATTTATGTAAAAGAAAGGAGAGTGAAAAAACGGAGATAAATTTAAGAGAACTCAAATTTTTGGGAGAAAATGTTTCAGAGGCATATTTGCATATTTTAAGAAATAAAGCTACTTTTCAGTCATGGGATAGTCAACAAACTCATTAAACAAATAGAGTAAGAACCCATGGGTGCCAGACATACGTCATAGTATAAAGGCCCAAAATTTTACTGCGTAAGCGCACTGGAGCAGGTATGAAGGGTTCGCTATTAGTTAAGCTGACTCGCGCTGGCTTTGGCGGGCAAGAGGTAGCAAAGGCGCGAAAAAATGGTGAACAAAAACATCATAGTATAACGCGTGACTTTTTAATATTTTATTAGGGGTACTATTACGAGTTAAACCTTACAAAGCCAGACACTTAGCACGCTGGCTTTGTGCAGCCAGACACTTCAAAGCAGGGAAAAAATGGTGCACAAAAACATTATAGTATAAAGCGCGATTTTTTTATATATTGTAAGGGGTGCTACTAGGAGTTACGGCTTACAATGCCAGACACTCCGCACGCTGGCCTTGCGCAGCCAGACACTTCAAAGTTGGGAAAAATCGTGTCCAAAAACATCATAGTATAAAGCGTGATTTTTTTATATTTTGTAAGGGGTGCTACTAGGAGTTACGCCTTACAATGCCAGACACTTCGCACGCTGGCCTTGCGCAGCCAGACACTTCAAAGTTGGGGAAAATCGTGCCCAAAAACATCATAGTATAAAGCGTGATTTTTTTATATTTTGTAAGGGGTGCTACTAGGAGTTACGCCTTACAATGCCAGACACTTCGCAAGCTGGCCTTGCGCAGCCAGACACTTCAAAGTTGGGAAAAATCGTGTCCAAAAACATCATAGTATAAAGCGTGATTTTTTTATATTTTGTAAGGGGTGCTACTAGGAGTTACGCCTTACAATGCCAGACACTTCGCACGCTGGCCTTCCGCAGCCAGACACTTCAAATTTGGGAAAAATCGTGTCCAAAAACATCATAGTATAAAGCGTGATTTTTTTATATTTTGTAAGGGGTGCTACTAGGAGTTACGCCTTACAATGCCAGACACTTCGCACGCTGGCTTGCGCAGCCAGACACTTCAAAGTGGGGAAAAATCGTGTCCAAAAACATCATAGTATAAAGCGTGATTTTTTTATATTTTGTAAGGGGTGCTACTAGGAGTTACGCCTTACAATGCCAGACACTTCGCACGCTGGCCTTGCGCAGCCAGACACTTCAAAGTTGGGAATAATCGTGTCCAAAAACATCATAATATAAAGCGTGATTTTTTTATGTTTTGTAAGGGGTGCTACTGGGAGTTACGCCTTACAATGCCAGACACTTCGCACGCTGGCCTTACGCAGCCAGACACAAAATAAATGGTGTCTAAAAACATCATAATATAAAGCGTGATTTTTTTATATTTTGTAAGGAGTGCTACTGGGAGTTAAGCCTTACAATGCCAGACACTTCGCACGCTGGCCAACAAAATCGTGTCCAAAAACATCATAGTATAAAGCGTGATTTTTTTTATATTTTGTAAGGGGTGCTACTAGGAGTTACGCCTTACAATGCCAGACACTTCGCAAGCTGGCCTTGCGCAGCCAGACACTTCAAAGTTGGGAAAAATCGTGTCCAAAAACATCATAGTATAAAGCGTGATTTTTTTATATTTTGTAAGGGGTGCTACTAGGAGTTACGCCTTACAATGCCAGACACTTCGCACGCTGGCCTTCCGCAGCCAGACACTTCAAATTTGGGAAAAATCGTGTCCAAAAACATCATAGTATAAAGCGTGATTTTTTTATATTTTGTAAGGGGTGCTACTAGGAGTTACGCCTTACAATGCCAGACACTTCGCACGCTGGCCTTGCGCAGCCAGACACTTCAAAGTTAGGAAAAATCGTGTCCAAAAACATCATAGTATAAAGCGTGATTTTTTTATATATTGTAAGGGGTGCTACTAGGAGTTACGCCTTACAATGCCAGACACTTCGCACGCTGGCCTTGCGCAGCCAGACGCTTCAAAGTTGGGAAAAATCGTGTCCAAAAACATCATAGTATAAAGCGTGATTTCTTTATATTTTGTAAGGGGTGCTACTAGGAGTTACGCCTTACAATGCCAGACACTTCGCACGCTGGCCTTGCGCAGCCAGACACTTCAAAGTTGGGGAAAATCGTGCCCAAAAACATCATAGTATAAAGCGTGATTTTTTAATATTTTGTGAGGGGTGCTACTAGGAGTTACGCCTTACAATGCCAGACACTTCGCACGCTGGCCTTGCGCAGCCAGACACTTCAAAGTTGGGAAAAATCGTGTCCAAAAACATCATAGTATAAAGCGTGATTTTTTTATATTTTGTAAGGGGTGCTACTAGGAGTTACGCCTTACAATGCCAGACACTTCGCACGCTGGCCTTGCGCAGCCAGACACTTCAAAGTTGGGAAAAATCGTGTCCAAAAACATCATAGTATAAAGCATAATTTTTTATATTTTGTAAGGGGTGCTACTAGGAGTTACGCCTTACAATGCCAGACACTTCGCACGCTGGCCTTGCGCAGCCAGACACTTCAAAGTTGGAAAAAATCGTGTCCAAAAACATCATAGTATAAAGCGTGATATTTTATATATTGTAAGGGGTGCTACTAGGAGTTACGCCTTACAATGCCAGACACTTCGCACTCTGGCCATACGCAGCCAGACACTTCAAATTTGGGAAAAATCGTGTCCAAAAACATCATAGTATAAAGCGTGATTTTTTTTATATTTTGTAAGGGGTGCTACTAGGAGTTACGCCTTACAATGCCAGACACTTCGCACGCTGGCCTTCCGCAGCCAGACACTTCAAAGTTGGGAAAAATCGTGTCCAAAAACATCATAGTATAAAGCGTGATTTTTTTATATTTTGTAAGGGGTGCTACTGGGAGTTACGCCTTACAATGCCAGACACTTCGCACGCTGGCCTTGCGCAGCCAGACACAAAATAAATGGTGTCTAAAAACATCATAATATAAAGCGTGATTTTTTTATATTTTGTAAGGAGTGCTACTGGGAGTTACGCCTTACAATGCCACACACTTCGCACGCTGGCCAACAAAATCGTGTCCAAAAACATCATAGTATAAAGCGTGATTTTTTTATATTTTGTAAGGGGTGCTACTAGGAGTTACACCTTACAATGCCAGACACTTCGCACGCTGGCCTTCCGCAGCCAGACACTTCAAAGTTGGGAAAAATCGTGTCCAAAAACATCATAGTATAAAGCGTGATTTTTTTATATTTTGTAAGGGGTGCTACTAGGAGTTACGCCTTACAATGCCAGACACTTCGCACGCTGGCCTTGCGCAGCCAGACACTTCAAAGTTGGGAAAAATCGTGTCCAAAAACATCATAGTATAAAGCATAATTTTTTATATTTTGTAAGAGGTGCTACTAGGAGTTACGCCTTACAATGCCAGACACTTCGCACGCTGGCCTTGCGCAGCCAGACACTTCAAAGTTGGAAAAAATCGTGTCCAAAAACATCATAGTATAAAGCGTGATTTTTTTATATTTTGTAAGGGGTGCTACTAGGAGTTATGCCTTACAATGCCAGACACTTCGCTTGCTGGCCTTGCGCAGCCAGACACTTCAAAGTTGGGAAAAATCGTGTCCAAAAACATCATAGTATAAAGCGTGATTTTTTTATATATTGTAAGGGGTGCTACTAGGAGTTACGCCTTACAATGCCAGACACTTCGCACGCTGGCCTTACGCAGCCAGACACTTCAAAGTTGGGAAAAATCGTGTCCAAAAACATCATAGTATAAAGCGTGATTTTTTTATATTTTGTAAGGGGTGCTACTAGGAGTTACGCCTTACAATGCCAGACACTTCGCACGCTGGCCTTGCGCAGCCAGACACTTCAAAGTTGGGAAAAATCGTGTCCAAAAACATCATAGTATAAAGCGTGATTTTTTTATATTTTGTAAGGGGTGCTACTTGGAGTTACGCCTTACAATGCCAGACACTTCGCACGCTGGCCTTGCGCAGCCAGACACTTCAAAGTTAGGAAAAATCGTGTCCAAAAACATCATAGTATAAAGCGTGATTTTTTTATATTTTGTAAGGGGTGCTACTAGGAGTTACGCCTTACAATGCCAGACACTTCGCACGCTGGCCTTCCGCAGCCAGACACTTCAAATTTGGGAAAAATCGTGTCCAAAAACATCATAGTATAAAGCGTGATTTTTTTATATTTTGTAAGGGGTGCTACTAGGAGTTACGCCTTACAATGCCAGACACTTCGCACGCTGGCCTTGCGCAGCCAGACACTTCAAAGTGGGGGAAAATCGTGTCCAAAAACATCATAGTATAAAGCGTGATTTTTTTATATTTTGTAAGGGGTGCTACTAGGAGTTACGCCTTACAATGCCAGACACTTCGCACGCTGGCCTTGCGCAGCCAGACACTTCAAAGTTGGGAATAATCGTGTCCAAAAACATCATAATATAAAGCGTGATTTTTTTATGTTTTGTAAGGGGTGCTACTGGGAGTTACGCCTTACAATGCCAGACACTTCGCACGCTGGCCAACAAAATCGTGTCCAAAAACATCATAGTATAAAGCGTGATTTTTTTATATTTTGTAAGGGGTGCTACTAGGAGTTACGCCTTACAATGCCAGACACTTCGCACGCTGGCCTTCCGCAGCCAGACACTTCAAATTTGGGAAAAATCGTGTCCCAAAAACATCATAGTATAAAGCGTGATTTTTTTATATTTTGTAAGGGGTGCTACTAGGAGTTACGCCTTACAATGCCAGACACTTCGCACGCTGGCCTTGCGCAGCCAGACACTTCAAAGTTGGGAAAAATCGTGTCCAAAAACATCATAGTATAAAGCGTGATTTTTTTATATTTCGTAAGGGGTGCTACTAGGAGTTACGCCTTACAATGCCAGACACTTCGCACGCTGGCCTTGTGCAGCCAGACACTTGAAAGTTGGGAATAATCGTGTCCAAAAACATCATAATATAAAGCGTGATTTTTTTATGTTTTGTAAGGGGTGCTACTGGGAGTTACGCCTTACAATGCCAGACACTTCGCACGCTGGCCTTGCGCAGCCAGACACAAAATAAATGGTGTCTAAAAACATCATAATATAAAGCGTGATTTTTTTATATTTTGTAAGGAGTGCTACTGGGAGTTACGCCTTACAATGCCAGACACTTCGCACGCTGGCCTTGCGCAGCCAGACACTTAAAATAAATGGTGTCTAAAAACATCATAATATAAAGCGTGATTTTTTTATATTTTGTATGGGGTGCTACTGGGAGTTACGCCTTACAATGCCAGACACTTCGCACGCTGGCCTTGCGCAGCCAGACACTTCAAAGTAAATTGTGTACAAAAACATCATAGTATAAAGCGTGATCTTTTTATATTTTGTAAGGGGTACTGCTGGGAGTTACGCCTTACAATGCCAGACACTTCGCGCGCTGGTCTTGCGCAGCCAGACACTTCAAAGTTGGGAAAAATTGTGTCCAAAAACATCATAGTATAAAGCGTGATTTTTTTATATTTTGTAAGGGGTGCTACTTGGAGTTACGCCTTACAATGCCAGACACTTCGCACGCTGGCCTTCCGCAGCCAGACACTTCAAATTTGGGAAAAATCGTGTCCAAAAACATCATAGTATAAAGCGTGATTTTTTTATATTTTGTAAGGGGTGCTACTAGGAGTTACGCCTTACAATGCCAGACACTTCGCACGCTGGCTTGCGCAGCCAGACACTTCAAAGTGGGGAAAAATCGTGTCCAAAAACATCATAGTATAAAGCGTGATTTTTTTATATTTTGTAAGGGGTGCTACTAGGAGTTACGCCTTACAATGCCAGACACTTCGCACGCTGGCCTTGCGCAGCCAGACACTTCAAAGTTGGGAATAATCGTGTCCAAAAACATCATAATATAAAGCGTGATTTTTTTATGTTTTGTAAGGGGTGCTACTGGGAGTTACGCCTTACAATGCCAGACACTTCGCACGCTGGCCTTACGCAGCCAGACACAAAATAAATGGTGTCTAAAAACATCATAATATAAAGCGTGATTTTTTTATATTTTGTAAGGAGTGCTACTGGGAGTTACGCCTTACAATGCCAGACACTTCGCACGCTGGCCAACAAAATCGTGTCCAAAAACATCATAGTATAAAGCGTGATTTTTTTTATATTTTGTAAGGGGTGCTACTAGGAGTTACGCCTTACAATGCCAGACACTTCGCACGCTGGCCTTGCGCAGCCAGACACTTCAAAGTTGGGAAAAATCGTGTCCAAAAACATCATAGTATAAAGCGTGATTTTTTTATATTTTGTAAGGGGTGCTACTTGGAGTTACGCCTTACAATTCCAGACACTTCGCACGCTGGCCTTGCGCAGCCAGACACTTCAAAGTTGGGGAAAATCGTGTCCAAAAACATCATAGTATAAAGCGTGATTTTTTTATATTTTGTAAGGGGTGCTACTAGGAGTTACGCCTTACAATGCCAGACACTTCGCACGCTGGCCTTGCGCAGCCAGACACTTCAAAGTTAGGAAAAATCGTGTCCAAAAACATCATAGTATAAAGCGTGATTTTTTTATATATTGTAAGGGGTGCTACTAGGAGTTACGCCTTACAATGCCAGACACTTCGCACGCTGGCCTTGCGCAGCCAGACGCTTCAAAGTTGGGAAAAATCGTGTCCAAAAACATCATAGTATAAAGCGTGATTTCTTTATATTTTGTAAGGGGTGCTACTAGGAGTTACGCCTTACAATGCCAGACACTTCGCACGCTGGCCTTGCGCAGC